>NC_081558.1:105581645-105606177 GCF_022355385.1 Mustela nigripes
CAAACTTTAGAGTGGGGTCATATTTTTTATGGTCACCTCTGTCTCTGAATTCTACTTCAGGCAAATCAAGTCAGTGTAGAGATTGGATATCCCTGTTCTAAAAAATTCCTTGGCCATTTTTACATCTCAGACTCCAGCCTCCTACTATGTTTCTCAGCTTTCCCCAGTCCCTTCTGGATGGCCCCAGGAACTCCAAATTTGTCTAACTTTATTATGCAGATTAATTCCTTATTCTCCACCCTTACTCCCAAACTCTTCTGAATCCAGTGTTCATTTTCTAATCCCTAAGGTGCTCTGCTGAATAAAAAGGACCTCTTCCCTTTAGTTGAATCATCCTCCTAAGAACGGAATTAAAATTTTGTGTGGAATTTTTTTCCCTTAGGGATATTTAGATGAATCATTGGATGGATGGATGGATGGATGGCTATACAGGGATATTCAGTACTTGATGTCTGGACTAATATTGCAGGAAAGCAAATGTGGAAAACCTATATTTGGCTTACTAGAGTTAATTTTGTGATTTAGGAATTATTTAAGGTGGTTCTTCAGTCTTCATAGCCAAAATACACCTAATACGCTGCTTCTATTATTCCCGTTATAGGAAGGATTTTATTCATTTTTGGTGTGTTTGCTTTTCAATCAAATACAATGATTTTCTTTTCTTTCCTTTTTTTTTTTTAAGATTTTATTTATTTATTGACAGAGAGAGATCACAAGTAGGCAGAGAGAGAGGAGGAAGGAAGCAGGCTCCCTGCTGAGCAGAGAGCCCAATGCAGGGCTCTATCCCAGGACCCTGAGATCATGACCTGAGCTGAAGGCAGAGGCTTTAACTCACTGAGCCACCTAGGCACCCCCCACCAATGATTTTCTTATGAAAGGAGTCAAAATATTTCATATGACAATCAGCTAAATTACAGAAATAAAATACAAGATTATAAAGAGCACAAGGTAAGAGTTAAGCTTAGACCCAAGGAACTACATTGTATCTCCTCAAACTTATAAATAATAGGCCGGTGTTTCTATTTGGAGATGTGTCATCTAATGTCCAATATCAGAAAAATAGTTCTTCCATTCATCTAAATATTTACTATAAAAATGATTTACCTTATCCACAATTACTAGTCATATATTAATTCATTTAGTAACTCAATTGTCTGTACAAAGCACTGCAAAGTATATAAAAGAAAATACATTTCTAATCCATCAAGGAGGTTAAAACCTGTGCTTAGAAATAATACAAATAATAATAATAATAATAATAATAATACAAATATGATAAAATAATTGAATAAATACATAAATAAAGAATAAAGAGTGCAATGTATGAGAAAGTTAATTTTTTTACTCTCATTTCCTGAGCACTGCCATAACCTACAGTTGGTCTCTTAGAAGTCTTCTCAGAGTATTGAACTGCAAAGAAAGCTCATAACTATGCAGCTTATCATTTCTCTTAGTATCACTAGAAAGTATTTGACAAGAAAAGGTAAATCCCGACTAAAACTAGTTAAGAAACAAACGAGAACAAAATCTGTTATCTTGTCAAAATCCACACTCATAGAGCATGGAGATATGACACTAAAGACTTTGACCAGTATTTTTGTGTTCTGTAGGCTCACTTCATTCAATTTATTTATTCCTTTGAGGAAAATGCGCCGCCAGGAGTCACAGTCCACAAAGGCAGAGCAGACACAGTGTTGTTCCTCAAGAAGTTTCTAGTCTAGAGGGAGGGACAGAT
Source organism: Mustela nigripes (assembly GCF_022355385.1). Taxonomy (NCBI): domain Eukaryota; kingdom Metazoa; phylum Chordata; class Mammalia; order Carnivora; family Mustelidae; genus Mustela; species Mustela nigripes. The sequence continues at coordinate 105,583,381 of NC_081558.1, forward strand.
ATGCAGACATCTGAGGAAGTACAGGCGCTTCCGCCTTCAGGCTCCATGGTCAGTTGATGCTGGGCTGCCCGTCGTCGGTCGTAGAGTTTAATTAACTAGAAGAGATTGTGGAGGACGTTCTTGGCTAAGGAGAGAGAGTAAACCAAGTCTCACAAGTTCAAAAGTCTTTTCAAGAAAAGCAAGCACAGACCCACAATCCCGTTTTTCTAAATAAGTTTCTGAATCCAGGAAGCTCTAAAAACTACTGTTTTTGTTGTGTTTTGTTTTTTAGTTTGCAGCTAACTAATTTGGGGGGGTCAAGCGGACCCAAATTGATGTGAAGCTGATTACAATCTTTATTCATTCCACTTATGAGAGTATTTACAGATATTATTGCAGAAATATCAGTGTTTTTTATTATAGGTGCTTCCCCAGCATGAAGAGACTTTGCTTGTATTTTATACATTAATTCTATTACTTTTTAAGGACACCACTGTGCCCCCGCAAACATGAATTACAGTACACATCTAGCCCCAGGTGTTTCGATTATGGAATTGTGGACCTAAAGTAATTACATGTGATGGGATATTGTGGAAATGATGGTCAGAAAGCTAGATAAAATTGTGCTGGTTCTTGAATTCCGCATTAAAGATGTTGGAAATTCTACTTTAAACTGTAAAGAAACCATTACAGGCTTTTGAAGAAGTGAGTGAAGTATTCAACAATGTTTTACCAAAATTAGTGTGTGTTCCTGAACACACACTATTTTAAATGTTTTTCCCTAAACAATTGGAAAACCCAGGATAGTTTTCCTCAAGTAACAGATAATGATGTCAGATGAGATACCTGTTGAAAATAGATATTTACACCCATCATTTGTTTTCTTTGTGAAGCTGTGTGTGGGAGAAGTAAGGACAGAGAAAGTAATTTCAGGTTTTGTTGGCAGCTTACTAAGTGTCAGACCAGTTCATATGGCCAGGGTTTGATGTCCCCAAATGTCTTTGCTTTGAAAATGGAAGAACTGCTTCCTGGAAGAAAAAAATAAATAAGCAAAACCCACAAGAAACAGTAATTTGTTTTATTTTTGTTCTTATTCCTTTCAAAAAAATTTATTCTAATTAGATTAGGAAAATTAATTGAAAAAAATAAAGATGGTGGTGGTGATGGTGAGGGAGAGAGAGAGAGATTTATGGTAAGTTCTTAAACTCTCCTGTTACAGGCTTTGTGTCCCGGTAGTGCCCGGCTTCTTGGTCGTACAGCTTTGAAGAATGAAGGGTAGCCAGACAAAGAGTGGTGGGTAGCAAAGCCAAATTTATTGGGCAAGAATATAAACCTTCTAGAGAGGGTGGGGGGCCTGAGTGGGTTACCCCCGGAGTTTCTAAGTTTGGGGGTTTTATTAGCTCTTTTGTGGAACTTTTTTAAGCAATCAGGGTGTGCTGAGTTCTGCCAATCAGGGCTTTGACCACCTACCTGTCTATCTGTTGGGTCAATGTCCACGTGGCTGATAGTTCTTTTTTTTGCTGACATCTGGGGGCTTATGTCTTACCTGCCCCTTGCCCTTGATACTGACAAAGCTTTTGTGGTTAATTGCCTTACTTTAGGACATTTTGCAGAAGTCATTCGTGCAAAGGCTGTAAAGCAGAATGTCAGTGCAGTTCTCCCCAAGCAGCAAAACAGGATGTCAGTGCTGTTTTATCATAGCTGTCCTGACTCCGAATTTTCTTGTTGGGGACCCCAACCTTCACCCCCTAACTGCCCAACTACCTCCTAACACAGCCAATGGAAACAGGCAGCAAGAGTTTGGGAATTAGAAAACTGACTTTGGAATGTAACCATCTCAGTTTTTCTTCCTTGGAATATTTGGATGGTTAGTTAGTTTCTCATTCTTCCCAAGCTTATACTAATTGATCCTGGAACTTAGAAATAAAAATACATTTTATTTTCATTTAAAAAAAAAAAACAGTTGAGGGTTTGGAAGCAGAGGTGGATACAGGTAATAAAACTGTGAATTGGTACACTTTTCAAAAGGGGTATTTGGTAGCTGCCTTGGGGATATTACTAAATCCACTTACTACATGTGGTATTTCAATCCCTAGAAGTCTATACAGGGGATCCAGCAACTCCATCCAGCTCATAGTTTATGCTTTTCCTGAAAATGTCTCTGAAGTGTGCATGATAACAGCATGTTCACAAGCATTGTATGGCTCTCATTGGAGTTCAAGGATGGAGCACCTGCACCAGGGCCATGGAACAAGAATTTTTTGACACTGTAACCTCAAGAGTTACAGATAGTCTGAAGATTTGACATTCCTATGGTTTTTTTTTTAAATCACTTATAAAGATGCTGATATATTTTTAAAATATTTTATTTATTTGTCAGAGAAAGCGAGAGCCAGTGCACAAGCAGGGGGGAGGGGCAGAAGCAGAGTGAAAAACAGGCTCCCTGCTGAGCAGGGAGCCCCATCCGGGATTTGATCCCAGCATCCCAGGATCATGACTTGAGCTGAAGGCAGACAAGGAACTGACTGAGCCACCCCAACGCCCCCAAAATGCTGATTTTTTTAAAAAAAAATATTGATTTCTGACTTTGAAAGTATTCCACATCAATTGTAGCAAATATAAAAATACACAAATTCAGGGACAGAAATCAAGGACCATAGCTCTTGCTTATTTTCATTCCACAGGCACTATACCTGAAGCTTTCTGTACCTTGTCTCAGTAAAGACTTACACTGTGCTCACTATTGTTCCATCCCATATAAATAGAAGTTGCCAGTGGGAGAGTTAGGTGACTTGCACAAAGCGCTCATGCCAACAAGTGGGAGAGCAGAGGTGAAGCCCAGGAGGTCTAGCTTCCACACCGGCGTTCACACAGCAGACAGCTGCACACCCCTGCCTCCCTTAACTGTGGGAAACCGCCAAAAAAATCACCAAGAAATAGCCACTGTTGCATTTTTGTATAGATGATTTAGTTGTTTTCCCCCTACATGTATTTATTCTTAAAGCTGGTTAATTAAATTTATTTTAAAATTCGAGTAATATTAATTGAAATCCTGGTGTGGGCTGTTTTGTTGTTGTTGGTGGTGGTTTTACCTCCAATATTGGCCTTTTTGGTAGTGGAACCTTTAACTAATAAGATGACCGGGGCATGATTTTGGGTCCTGCTAATCCAGAATGCAGCCCTAATGGTGAGTGTCTAGGTAGTTTACTTGGATTAAAAACAAAGTACAAGCAAACAAAGTACACTCTCCAAACAAGCAGGCATCATGCTAACACCTCCTCCCAAGCAAAAGCTACTTATATTCTTCAGCTCAAGGTGTCACTGACGACATCAGGCATGTGGCAGAAAATGAAAGAGAGGCGGATTTTCCAAATTTTGTCTTCATATCCTTTCTTTCCAAATGTAAGAATCCCAAACATTGTTAATAACCTGAAAGTTTTAGAATCTGACTTAAAGAATGCTATTTCCATTTTCATTTATAGATTATAAATTTTAAGTACAGGAATGGCCAGTGATTGATTTATACCATGTCCTGGCATTTTTTTTTTTTTTTTTAAAGAGAAGGCTTTCTTTTAAAAATGTCCTAGTCCTTGGTAAGTGGACCAAGATCTTGGGGGAAAGGAGACAAGAAATCCTTGAAGGGGATTAAGAGGTACAAACTTCCAGTTATACAATAAACAAGTCATAGTGATAAAGAGTACAGCATAGGGAATATAGTCTGTAATATTGTAATAATGTTGTATGGTGTCAGAGCTTGACTAGACTTATGGTAAGAATTTCACAGTGAGTATAATTGTGCAGTGACTATACTATATGCCTAACTAAGATAAGGTAATATTGTATGTCAACTATACTTCAATATAGAAAGAAAAAGAAACTCCTATTCCTGGGGAGTCTGTATGCACAAAACTCTGCATTAAGCATTTCCTTTTTCTTTCCCATATTTTATGGCCACAACATTTCTTCAAGGTAGGTCAGTAGCATCGTTTTGCAAACAAAAAAAAAAAAAAAAAAGAAAGAAAGAAAAGAAAAGAAATTCAAAGAAGTTGACAAATTTGTCCATGAGCACACACAGTTAGTAACTGGTAACACCAGAATTTGAACTTGGGAATGCACAGATCTGAAGACCTATGTATATTCTATGATGTCACCTGAGAGTTGGACAATCATAATATTTAGAACCCAGAGAGGGCTTCCATCTAAATAGGAAAGGCAAGTAAAATGGAAAGAGGAAAAAAAAAAAAAAGAAATCACTATCTAAATCAATTTTGTGGTTGTGCCAATTATTTTTCTTACAAAAGTTTTCAAAGTTGAATTGAGATACAATTCAGCTGTCATAAAATTCACCCTTTTAAAGTATAGAGTTGAATGTTTTTTTGTATATTTACAAAGCTGTGCCACCATTATCACCAGTTCAGAATATTTTCAGCTCTCCAGAACACTCCAAATCCATTAGCAGTCATTTCTTACCCAGTTTTGATGAAGCAAAAACTTTCAAAATCTTTCTTCCAAAAATCCAATTTTCTTAGACTCTTTCCTCAAACAGAAATGGTTCCTAGTGATTTTTATGGATGCAAGAGAGAGGTTATAAAATAATCTAATGCAGAAGATGACCAATGTTGCTGTTGTTAAGTATATCTTTATGTATGAAAAGGATTATTAATGATAAAGTTATTAATGTCAATAAATCCACTCCCTCCACCACTAGCATCATTACTACCATGTATTTAGCACTTACTCTCTGGCAAGCACTATACTGAGATACTCCATTTCATTTAATGTTGACAACAATCCTGTTAAGTAGTTATTAGTACCCACACCATTGCACAGATAAGAAAAATTGAAGTTTGGAGAAGTGAAGGCGCCTATTAAGTGTCATGACTGAAAAGTAAACCAGGTCTAGTTTGATTTGAAATTATAAGTCTTAACCACTGAACTTTCCACCAAGTGAGAGGAAATGAAAAGAAAAAAAAATATGAAAAAAAAATGAAAATAACATTTGAATCCGAATGGAAAATTTACATCAGCCCAGGATGCTGAAGATGGTTGCCTGGTGCTAGCTCCTGGAAGCTTTATCCCAATGATTTACATAGCCACACAATTGGATAGTTACTGTGTGTACTTGCATAAAGGTCCTTTCTTTGTTTGATAATTAAACTATCAAACCAGAAATAGAACCAATTGCAAAGTCAGGAATTACGAAACCTTTCGGGCTAGTACTATGGAAACTTCTTCTCCCAGGTCTTTGTCTGCTGGTCTTCCGGGATCATTATGCTAGATTGGTCAGAGGAAGGGTTCAAAACACTGCTTTTCTCCTGGCTTGAATTTCTTTCGGCTCTACTTTCAAGGCCTTTATTTTTATCATACCTGAAACCATCTGGCAGGTGTGTCATTGATTTTCAGGAAAGACACAACTGGTGACACGTGTTGCTTTTATATATAACTGCCACACGTGGCTCTAATACGTTTGATTAAGGCTTATCTGCAGATGAATTTTGTGGTTAACTGAATTTTGAAAGAAGCAAAATCTTAGAACTATTCTGCAACTCAGTTTGAAACTTTTGATTCAATTCAGTAGGTGTTTGTTGACCATTTCCTAAGTTTGAGCAGCATCTGTGTATGGAAGAAGGTAGTGTTGGTATTTCATGGTGTATGGTCCTCAGAATTGCCATGAAAGGGAATAAAGTGTGTGTATGTGGCGGGGGTGGGTGTGCGATGAGATAAAAATAAATCATGTGACCAACTGTGACACCGGGCAGAATGTGATAAGTTCTTCAACTTCTCCTGGTTCCTCCACCTAGATCAACTCCCACCCTTACTTTGGACACTATAGCACTTCTCTCCCTTTTTGCACTTATCACAGTTGCAACTGTTTGTGTGATTATTTGGCTGAATATTCAATAGTACTTTGGTTCCCTTGTGACTCATCACACATAGAGACTCTATACAATACAAAACAGCGGTAGGTGTGTATGTGTTCCATGCTAAGAAATATGCATGCATAAGAAATATAGGTGAACCTCAAAGGCTAGTAACTAACCTAGTTAGGAAAAGGTTCTTGGTGAAGGTGACACTGGACCCAATATTTGAAGGATGGATTTGTAGTCCCTGGGAGAAGAAAGAAGACAGGATATCCAGGCAAGGGGAATAGCATGTGCAAAGACATGCACATATGAAACGGCCTGCCTCATGGATATGAATGGAGTTAAGTTCATGTAGAGCAATGGAAGAGGAGACACATTATCAGGCATCTTTGATCTGAACTTAAATTGTTGACTTTATCTTGAATGTTATGAAAAGTTTCTAGAGAGCAAAATCCTTCAGGGGTTTGAGTTTAGTGTGATTCTTCTGGCAGTGTGGAGGCTGAATTGAAGAGAGATAGGCTGACTTTCATAAGTGTGTTATAATAGGCAGGAAAGGATGAGGGGCTAAGAGAAGGCAGAAACAAAGGGATGGACATGAGAGCTCTTAAGGAAACAGTGTCTCTAACAGTCTCTGGCTGACTGGAGATGGGTGAGCAAGAGCAGTCTAGGCTGCCTCACAGGTGTTTGAATTTGGAAGCTGTATAGAAGATGTAGCCTTTTTTTTTTTTTTTTTTTTTAAGATTTTACTCATTTATTTGACAGAAGGAGAGAGAGCACAAACTGGGAAGCAGCAGCAGGCAGAGGGAGAAGCAGGCTTCCTGTTGAGCAAGGAGCCCAGTGCGGGCCTTGATCCCAGTTCCCTAGGATCATGACCTGAGCCAAAGACAAACTCCTAACTGACTGAGCCTCCACAGGCATCCCTAGAACATGTGTCTTTTAAGAAAATGTGGAGCTCATCCAGCTGGGAAGCCAGAGATATGCCTAGTTACAAATTTGTTGTTTTGTAAGTACCTGTGACACATTTAAGTGGAGCTTTACAGAAAAGCTTCAAGGCTGTGGAGGGATCTTGTCAAGAGACACACATATACACACAGGAGTCATCAAGAAAGGTAGTCCATAAGATTTGCCCAAGAGTGCCTGGGTAGCTCAATGGGTTAAAGCCTCTGTCTTCGGCTCAGATCATGATCCCAGAATCCTGGGATCGAGCCCCACATCGGGCTCTCTGCTCGGCAGGGAGCCTTCTTCCTCCTCTTTCTCTCTGCCTGCCTCTCTGCCTACTTGTGATCTCTGTCAAATAAATAAATAAAATCTTAAAAAAAAAAGATTTTCTCAGAAAAAGTAAAGAGAGGGGAAAGATCAGAAGCTGCAACCCTGGGTAACAGTAATACTGGGGAGATGGGAAGAAAGAAAACTGAAGTTAAATAGAGAAGCAAAAGAAGAACCAAGAGTAAAGTGGTGTTTCTGAAGTTAAGGAGTAAGAGTCTCATGACGCAGAGAGAGATCAATAATTTTCACATGTAGTTTTAGGTAGCGTTAGGACAAAAGGTATCTATTGAGTCTGGAATAGTTTAGTTTATGGTGACTTGATAAGACCATAAGTGGGGTTATTTGGGCAAAAGGCAGCATTCAGCAGGTTTAGGGAAGGATACAAAGTGATAAAGGGGAGATAGTACATGTAGACTCCTCTCTAAGATGTTTGCCAGTTTAAGGAAGGGAAGAATGAAAGGATGGAAAAATAATGCACAGGCTTGTGGGATTTGGAAAATTCTGTAGGAGACTCTTACTTGGAATGTAGGAGTGGTATTCTTGGCCTTAAACTGTTTTCTGCATAGGCACAAAGATACATGTAAGTATGTTTGTGCATATATGTGTATATATAAAAAGCACCTTAAAGGGGGCCAAAATATTCACTCTCCAAATTACATAGTCATCAAATCTGCAGCGGACTGTAGTCAGTGGCTCCAGTTAACTTTTGTCCCCTCTCCCACACCTGACCACAGATCCGTGACCACTGTTAGCAAGTGAAAACTCACCATTATGGGAGCCAGCCTGAGCCTTGAGCTAAGACTCTCTCTCATGCCCTTTTATTGAGGTTGACTATAGTAAAAATTGCCTAGTTTGCTATAAAGGCAATCCTTATTTTTATTGTTGTCAGATCTTTAAATGAATGGTTGCCCTTGACTTCTGGAAAGCAGACGATTTGTAGAAAGAAAAATCAATTTCCAAAGGAAGGAAAATTGCCCTGAAGTCATTTCTATGTATTTTATAAAATGTTTGATTCTTACACATTCATACCAGGATCCACAGCATAGTGTTTTGTAAAGAATATTGGACTGGGAGGCAGTATCTTGAGTTAGAGTCATAGCTCTGTCCCTGGGAGTCATGTGACTTTAGGCAAAACCACTGTCCTGGTTTTGTCTTCTTCTTTGTTACAGCATGGGTCTAGATATCACCTATCATCTATCATTCTTACATTAAAATTTTATTCCCTTAAACCTTAAATGAAGTCATTCCACAGATTAATTTCCTTTTCCTCTCTGTCTTTCAGAGGAACTCTGTTCTTGACAAATGTCATTACATTGTCTTTGCAGTTTCCACAGGCCTCTGTCTGTATCAACATTATCGGTATAACTACCTATTCTTCCCTATGCCCACTAGGGCAGTCACTGTGGGCAGTAATTATCTTTACAATATGAAGTATATACTCAATAAATGTATTTTGAATAGAAATGACTTTTTAAAAAAGATTTATTTGGAGAGAGAGCGTGAGCGAGCAGGTGCACACAAGTTGGGGGTGAGGAGCAGAGTGAGAAACAGATTCCCCACTGAGCAGGGAGCCCAGTAGGGGGCTGGATCCCAGGACCCCAGGATTATAACCTGAGCCGAAGGCAGACGATTAAATGACTAAGCCACCCATGTGCCCCAGAAGTGAATTTTTGTACCCATGTAACAGGTAAACTTAATATCTATTTTAAAATCTGATGAGATTTTTAATTGGAGAAGATAGTTAATATGAAAACTAAAAGAAGTTGACTGAGTATTGCTGGAGTTGATGGGACTCCATCAACTATTATTGTTATTGTTTTGTTGTCCTTAAGACTATTGTTTTGTTGTCCTTAAGACTCAAGATTGTTGAAATTTCACAAGTGCATGAAGAAATCAAATACAGCTTATTTTGGTTATATTGTAATAACTATGTTCCCCAATGCTGCTTAACTTTAAGAACTCATTTTAAAACATGGCCACATAAATTTAAAATAAGAATAAGAATAATATCTCAGATTTTTGGCACTTTGGCTTTTCTTATTTTTTATCTCATTTGTTATCTTAGAGGATAAGGCTCATGGATATCTAAACTCTTTTTGGTACCAGTATTTTCAGTAGACACTAAGAAGGTATGATTCTGATTTAAGGCTTTTGACTCCCTGAGCATCCAGAGTTGTCAGCGATTTGGAAATAACCTTTTTTATTTTAATGTGTCCCCCTCAGTTTGTATTTTTGTATTTTAATCAGGGTTAGTAATAAATTTTATTATTTTTTAATTTTCATTTTTAAAAGAATTTATTTATTTATTTAATTGACAGAGAGATAGAGAGACAGACAGACAGACAGACAGACACTGAGAGAGGGAACACAAGCAGCAGGAATGGGAGAGGAAAAAGCAGGCTTCCCACGGAACAAGGAACCCAATGCAGGGCTTGATCCTAGAACCCTGGGATCACGACCAGAGCTGAAGGTAGACACTTAATGACTGAGCCACCCAGAGACCCCCTAAATAATTTTTTTAATCAAAGAAAAATTTATGTATTTAACTTTGTTTTAGTATGTTATTTATTTTGAAGAGGTAATATATATACACAGAGTACCAAGTTTTAGAAGTACAAAGTAAACTGCAATCTCCCTGTCTCCCCTGTTTCCAGTATCCCAATCTTCTTCCCTTACACTATACCTGATGCCAGTTTCTTGTGTCCTTTTTCAGGAAGGGTCCATGAGTTTATAAACATAAATGTATGCACATTTTTTTTCTCTATCATACAAATCATAGGATACTCTAATATTCCTTTATATGCTTGTTAAATTTAGTAATAAATTTCCAAGATCTGTCCTTTTTAATACATATAGAGTCGCTACATTTTTTTTTAAATTGCAAAACATTCCTTTGTAAGGTAGTGCCAAAATTGAACTAGTTCCTTATTGATGGAGTAGTATCATCTATATCAAATAGCATTAGCAACAATGTTGTTGGTACCTTTGTGTGGTTGTCACTGATTGAACCCCGTGCAACTCTCTCTGGAAGTTAATATCTAGAAGAGGTATTTGGAAGAAGTGGCTTTTTTAAATTTCAAAAGATAGAGACAAATGGCCATCTGTCAAAGCAATCAGTGTTTACCCTTACCTAGGATGTCAGAGTCCTATTCCCTTTACATTCTCTCCAGTACATTGGGTTGGAAAACATTTTAATCCCTGAAAAATGGTACTTTATTGTTGATATATTTTCTACTTGTCTTATTATGAGTGAATTGTGTGACTTTTCACATATTTAAAATTGAATTATATCTCCTGTATAGTTCATAACCTTACTCTAAATTCTTTGTGGGTTATTACGTTTTAATTATTTGAGATACAGTTTTCCCAGATGGAAAATCCACAGAAACTATCCCCATTTTATTTCATTTCATCAATATTTAATAAACATTAATATTTATTTTTAAACATTAATATTTGGTATTAAATATTAATTTATCAATTTCATTCCATCAATATGTAGTAAATAAATAATTTATTACATGTTCTAGGTATTAAAGATATTAAGAAATGAGAGCTATAGATACCTAAATTTATAGATAAAGGGGCTCATAATCTCTCAGAGAAGATACATATTTGGAGGCAGAATAAAGTAAATTTTATGTAGAGGAAACAAAGCATTCAGAAAAAATTTCCCTGAGAGAACAGTGTGGCATTTGTGGTGGGTCTGAAAAATGTGTGATATTTTTAGGGTTAGAGAAGTGTTTAGGTGGTGGGAGTGAGAATACGCATTTGGAACTGGGCCCCCATTTCTGTATTGAGTTTTGATTAATAAGCAAATGGACTTCCCATTCAAGGTACTTCCTTGAAATTTCCCAGTATTAACTATCTTGGATTGACTGACTCTCACAATGAACAACTCATACTTGGCTATGATAAGATAGAAATATTTTCCTTCCCTGTGACTCAGATAGCTCCTCCTTAAAGTTTTCTTATAGATGACAAACTGCATTTTTTCAAAACAAATTGTTAAAGAGCTATTAGAAGAAAATGGAAAATGTCTAATTGTAGCTGCAAATCTTACAGTAGTATTTATTTGAAGATGGGGTCTGGGGGTCAGAAGGTTGGAAGAAAATGCCTGGAAGTCTTAATCATTAACCTGATCTCAGCTGGTTTTTTTGGAAAAGGACGGCAAAAATAACATAATTCATGGCCTGTTGAGTCTGGTAAGACATTCGCATAGGGGGAGTGCCCTGGAACTAATAGTGACATGATGGGACATAGGACAGGGGTGGGGGTATATACAGTCTGGCTTCTGGGTGCTGTTCTTTCCTAAGCAGAGTCTGTTCTTTAGGGGAGGTGGTAGCTACTCAGTGTGGTGAGAAGGTAAAATCACAGCATTTATTAAGCATTGGACTTTGTGTATTTCAATGAGAGTTATCTCCTTCAGTGCAGCTCAAATTTCTTAATTTATATGAAGCTGTTTCTAACTGCTTACTTCTTACCCTCAGAAGACATGATGAACTATGCCTTCTTGTAACTTTACTGAGGTCTGCAGTGCTACCAGTACTGCAAAGCTATGGTTTTATACTGATGGTTTATATATCTCTCTTCCTTTACTAGATTTTTAGGGCAGGCAGTTATTTTGATGTCTAAATATTTGTGGGGAGGGTGGATGGATGAGTGAATGAATGGGTTAAAGGTTTTCTAGAACCTTTACACTGTTTTCCCAATGACAGTGACCTTGTTTTGAATTCCTACCTCAACATGTTTTTCAACATTTAAAAAAAAAAACAATTTAATATAATTAGTTTAATTTCAATGCCCTCCCTGGTGGTAAATATTGGTCTTTTAAAAGTGAGTTTTAAAATGGGAAAATAATAGAACAGGCAATTCCTTATAAAAATATAAGCTCTCCAAAAAAAATGTTCAAACATCCTAATAATTAGAGACATGCAAATTAAGACAACATTGCACACAAACTGATAAAAATAAAAAAGGACGGCAATGCATTCTGTTGTTGAGGTTGTGGGAAAACCGGCACCGTCATATATTGCTGGTAGGAATCCAAATTCATGAAAGCCTTTTGTACGGAAACTTGGCAATACCAAACAAAACTACCTGTACACTTACTTTTTGACCGAGCATTCCCATTCCTAAGAATCATATTGTTGCAAACAAATGATCATAGGGGAGAGAAAAAGAGAAAAGAAAACCAAGAAACAAACTCTTAACTATAGAGGACAAACTGTTGATTACCAGAGGGAAGCTGGGCGGGTGGATGGGTTAAATAGGTGATACGGAGTCCGGAGGGCATTTGCGATGAGCACTGGGTGATGTATGGAAGTCCTGAATCACTAAATTGTGCAGCTGAACCCAATATTACACTATATGTTATCTCTCTGGAATGTAAATAAAAACTAAAAAAAAAAAAATCATATTGTTACTAAAATCTACCCTCCCAACAATATGGAAAACATATTTATTGCAGTATTGTTTGTAATAGCAGAATATTGGAAATAACCTAAAAGTCACTATATATGAAGCTATCTGCTCAGTTGTGTAAAAGCATACAGAAGATAAACAGAAATTAAAGGAACCAGTTACCTATAGGGGATGGGTGCGAAAGGAGTGGAAAGAAGGGAAGGGGTGAGACAGTGACACATACTGGAGAATATTTTTTGTAAAGTTTTGACTCTTAGAACAATACCAATGTTTTACACACTCAAGTAAGAAAAAAATAAAGTTAATTAATTTTAATTAAATAATTAAAATCAGCCAGCATGGAATACAAGCAATAACAAACGAACCTAACTGGATTATAAATGGATGACTAACACATACTGAAAAAGATGAAGAAAATAACTAACGTATGTCACTTTGGGAGTTAATTGTTTTTTTTTTTTTTTTTTTTTTTTAGTGTATGAAAGTTGTTTATTTTTTTTTAAGTAAACCAACTAAAATACTTTTCTTCCTGGGGGTGGAAAAAATTCTCCTTAAAGAAAACTGGGAAAATGCAATCACAAAGCAGAAAGTAAAAATTAAATTTACTTTGAATGTGAAGAGATCTCTCCTATTTGCAGTCTGGCATGTTTCCCTCCAATCTTTTAAATTTTTTTTTCTTTTTTTAGTTGAAGTGTAGTTGACACACAATATTATACTACTTTCAGGTGTACAACATAGTGATTCAATAATTCTATACATTATACAGTGCTCACCAAGGTAAGTGTAGTCACCGTCTGTCTGCATATGATGTTATTACAACATTTCTTATTTATGGGTTTTAAAAAAGTTTTATTTAAATCCAGTTTAGCTATCATATAGTGTATTATTAGTTTCAGGGGTAGAATTTAATGATTCATCAGTCGCATATAACACCCAGTACAAGTGCCCTTCTTAATGCCCATGACCCAATTACCCCTTTCCCCCACCCACTTCCTCTCCAGCAAACTTCAGGTTTTTTCCCTATCGTTAAGAATCTCTTATGGTTTGCCTCCCTCTCTCTTTTTTTATAAATCTTATTTTTCTTTCTCTTCCCCTATGTTCATCGATTTTGTTTCTTAAATTCCACATATGAGTGAAATCACATGGTATTTGTCTTTCCCTGACTTCTTTCACTTAATATAATACCCTCTAGTTCCATCTATGTCATTGCGAATGGTAAAATTTCATTCTTTCTGATGGCGGAGTGTATTTATATGTCTATATCTCACATCTTCTTGACCCATTCATCTGTCGATGGATATCTGGGCTCTTTCCATATTTTGGCTGTAGCAGACATTGCTGCTATAAACATTGGGGTGCATGTGACCCTTTGAAGCACTATTTTTTGTATTCTTTGAATATCTCGTAGTGCAATTGCTGGGATGTAGGGTAGTTCTAGTTTTGAGTTTTTGAGGAACCTCCATACTGTTTTCCAGAGTGGCTGCCCCAGTTTGAATTTCCACCAATGGTAGAAGAGGGTTCCCCTTTTTCCATATCCTTGCCAACATCTGTTGTTTCCTGAGTTGATTTTAGCCATTCTGACCAGTGTAAAGTATCTCATTGAAGGGGGAGGAGTCAAGATGGCGGAGAAGTAGCAGGCTGAGGCTGCTTCAGCTAGCCGGAGATCAGCTAGATAGCTTATCTAAAGATTGCAAACACCTGAAAATCCATCGGCAGATCGAAGAGAAGAAGAACAGCAATTCTGGAAACAGAAAAACAACCACTTTCTGAAAGGTAGGACCAGCGGAGAAGTGAATCCAAAGCGACGGGAAGATAGACCCCAGGGGGAGGGGCCGGCTCCTGGCAAGCGGCGGAGCAACCGCGCACAAAATCAGGACTTTTAAAAGTCTGTTCCGCTGAGGGACATCGCTCCAGAGGCTAAACCGGGGCGAAGCCCACGCGGGGTCAGCGTGGCCTCAGGTCCCGCAGGGTCAGAGAAGGATCGGGGGTGTCTGAGTGTCGCAGAGCTTGCGGGTATTGGAACGGGAAAGCCGGCTACAGAGACAGAGCCGACAGTAAGCTCGCAGCTCGGTGTTACCTTGAACCGGTCGCAGGCTCGGTGAGCTCGGAGCGCAGCCGGAGGTCAGGCAGACGGGAGTAACTGGGCGCGGTTCTCTGAGCGCACACTGAGGAGTGCGGCCCTGGGCTCTCGGCTCCTCCGGGCGGAGACCAGGAGGCCGCCATTTGTATTCCCGTCCTCCGGAACTCTACGGAAAGCGCTCAGGGAACAAAAGCTCCTGAAAGCAAACCCGAGCAAGCGGATTACTCACCCCGGCCCCGGGTAAGGGCGGTGCAATTCCGCCTGGGGCAAAGACACTTGAGAATCACTACAACAGGCCCCTCCCCCAGAAGATCAACAAGAAATCCAGCCAAGACCAAGTTCACCTACCAAAGAGTGCAGTTTCAATACCAAGGAGAGCAGCAGAATTCTAGAGGAGGAGAAAGCAAAGCACGGAACTCATGGCTTTTTCCCTGTGATTTTTTTTTAGTCTTGCGGTTAATTTAATTTTTTTCTTTTTCATTTTTTGTTTTTTTTTCTCACCTTTGGGTAAAATTTTTTTTTAATTGTTACCTTTTTCTTTTTTAACGATTTTTTACTAGTTTATCTAATACATATATTTTTTCTTTTTTATATTTTTCTTAGGTGTTTTCTTTTAATTCTTTTCTTTTTTCTTTTTTTTTTCTTCCTTTTTAAACCTCTTTTTATCCACTTTCTCCCCCCTCACAATTTGGGATCTCTTCTAATTTGGATAAAGCATATTTTCCTGGGGTTGTTGCCACCCTTTTAGTATTTTACTTGCCCCTTCATATACTCTTCTCTGGACAAAATGACAAGACGGAAAAATTCAACCCCAAAAAAAGAACAAGAGGCAGTACCGAAGGCTAGGGACCTAATCAATACAGACATTGGTAATATGTCAGATCTAGAGTTCAGAATGACAATTCTCAAGGTTCTAGCCGGGCTCGAAAAAGGCATGGAAGATATTAGAGAAACCCTCTCGAGAGATATAAAAGCCCTTTCTGGAGAAATAAAATAACTAAAATCTAACCAAGTTGAAATAAAAAAAGCTATTAATGAGGTGCAATCAAAAATGGAGGCTCTCACTGCTAGGATAAATGAGGCAGAAGAAAGAATTAGTGATATAAAAGACCAAATGACAGAGAATAAAGAAGCTGAGCAAAAGAGGGACAAACAGATACTGGACCACGAGGGGAGAATTCGAGAGATAAGTGACACCATAAGACGAAACAACATTAGAATAATTGGGATCCCAGAAGAAGAAGAAAGAGAGAGGGGAGCAGAAGGTATACTAGAGAGAATTATTGGGGAGAATTTCCCCAATATGGCAAAGGGAATGAGCATCAAAATTCAGGAGGTTCAGAGAACGCCCCTCAAAATCAATAAGAATAGGCCCACACCCCGTCACCTAATAGTAAAATTTACAAGTCTCAGTGACAAAGAGAAAATCCTGAAAGCAGCCCGGGAAAAGAAGTCTGTAACATACAATGGTAAAAATATTAGATTGGCAGCTGACTTATCCACAGAGACCTGGCAGGCCAGAAAGAGCTGGCATGATATTTTCAGAGCACTAAATGAGAAAAACATGCAGCCCACAATACTATATCCAGCTAGGCTATCATTGAAAATAGAAGGAGAGATTAAAAGCTTTCAGGACAAACAACAACTGAAAGAATTTGCAAACACCAAACCAGCTCTACAGGAAATGTTGAAAGGGGTCCTCTAAGCAAAGAGAGAGCCTACAAGTGGTAGATCAGAAAGGAACAGAGACCATAAACAGTAACAGTCACCTTACAGGCAAAACAATGGCACTAAATTCATATCTCTCAATAGTTACCCTGAATGTGAATGGGCTAAATGCCCCTGTCAAAAGACACAGGGTATCAGAATGGATAAAAAAACAAAACCCATCTATATGTTGCCTCCAAGAAACTCATTTTAAGCCCGAAGACACCTCCAGATTTAAAGTGAGGGGGTGGAAAAGAATTTACCATGCTAATGGACATCAGAAGAAAGCAGGAGTGGCAATCCTTATATCAGATCAATTAGATTTAAGCCAAAGACTATAATAAGACATGAGGAAGGACACTATATCATACTCAAAGGGTCTGTCCAACAAGAAGATCTACCAATTTTAAATATCTATGCCCCCAACGTGGGAGCAGCCAACTATATAAACCAATTAATAACAAAATCAAAGAAACACATCAACAATAATACAATAATAGTAGGGGACTTTAACACTCCCCTCACTGAAATGGACAGATCATCCAAGCAAAAGATCAGCAAGGAAAGAAAGGCCTTAAACGACACACTGGACCAGATGGACATCACAGATATATTCAGAACATTTCATCCCAAAGCAACAGAATACACATTCTTCTCTAGTGCACATGGAACATTCTCCAGAATAGATCACATCCTCGGTCCTAAATCCGGACTCAACCGGTATCAAAAGGTGGTATCTCATTGTGGTTTTTGATTTGTATGGAAATGATATTTTGACTGGATACTGTAAGGTTAAAGACAGAAACAGCCATGGATAAATTCTGTACTCTGACGAGGTTCCACTTCTCCTAGGAGTATTGGTTAGGAAGACTGTAACAACTTTAAGTGTATTCTAGGAATGAATAAAAAGTGAATACATTATAAGTAATAAAAGTTTTTCATGGTCAGAAAAGGAAATTACAAATAAGAAAAGGGCAAAGAATCAAACAAAACTTGTGTTTGATTGGAACCATAGGTGTAAGTGATCATCATCTCTATCTCTGCCTCTGTTCTATCTCTATCTCTGTACCTATCTGTAGATATCTACCTATTACACATCAACACATAGATGCACCTACGTATAAATATATCCACATGCCGATACATACAGATATTTCTATTGATTTATATAGTGAGATGTTTCAACATATAGGATGTGTGAGTATGTGTGGGTTTGTATATATGTATATTTTCTAGTTCTTTCTACCAAGAGAGTCTGGAAGCAATGATATGTCAGTAATAATGAGCAAACTTACCACCCAGATTTTGGTTCCTAAATACTATTCTCCAATAAAAACATCTAGGACTCAGAAAATTAGTTGATTCCAGAGCTGGTGCAGGAAAAATAACAGATAAACCTGGAACATCTTGTAGTGCCAGAAAATTAAGGAGTTGTTTACTAAAAGGACACAGGAGCCAACCAGAAGGATCTCCCAGTGGCTACGGCTGGGACAGTTGGAGCTACAAAGTAATGATAGTATTGGATTATGACCCATAGAATAAACATCCTTGGGGCCATACTGATACAAATAAATAATGGGATAAATAAATACGTGGAAGAGAAGGTACAGTTCCTACAGAAGAATTCCCATTACTATAGAAGGAATGAGGAAAATACAAAGTCACTATTAGGAAAACAGCACAATGATCACTGCTGCAAGCAAGATCTATCAAATGATGCTATAAATCAGTGGATGAAAGTTTGAGGAGAAACAGGATACTAACATAGCCTCAAAGTTTCTTGTCAAGGGATTTATCAACTAGTGACACCTGGGTGGCTCAGTCAGTTAAGCATCTCACTCTCAATTTTGGCTCAGGTTATCATCTCAGGGTTGTGAGATTGAGCCCTGAGTTGGGCTCCGTGCTGGGTGTGGAGCCTGCTTAAGATTCTCTCTCCCCTTCTCTCTCTCTGCCCTGCCTAAAAAGAGATTTATCAAGCATAAATGAAAAAAAAAAAGTAACTTTATAGTATAGAAACTCAGCAGACACTACCTTAACCAAATGATTGATACTGTTATCACAAGCTGACATCATGTCACGATGCACTAGAAAGGAAAGAACGTGGCTAATGTGGCTTTCTCGCCAAAATGAATAGTCTTATAGGAATCATTAGGAAGTATCAGACAAACTCAAATTGAATGAAATCCCACAAAATATTTGACTAGTATTAATTAGAAGTGTCAAAGTCCTGAAAGGCAAGGAGAGGCTGAGAAACTGTCATAAATGGAAGGAGACAAAGAAGACACATTAAATGCAAAGTGATCCAAGTTGGATTCTGGAACAGAAAAGGGGTATTAGGGGAAAACAAAACAAAACAAAGCACCTGGTGAAATTTCAAAATTTTGCAGTTTATTGAATAGCATAGAACCAGTGTGAGATTACTAGCTGTGATAATTGTACCCTGACTGTGTGAGTTTCTAACATTAAAAGTTGGGTGAAGCGTATACATGAACTCTACTATTTTGCAACTTCACTAGGAGTCTAGATTTATTTCAAAATAAAAGTTTGGAGAAGAAGGATAAAAAAAAGAATAAGAGGAAGAAGGTAATACAAATAAAAACCCCATGTATGTGGTCTTTTTTAAAAGATGGTTAATGTGTGTCATAAATTAGGTAAGCTAGCTGCTAGTGACTGGTTTTGCCGCATTATCTAATAAGGTTGGTTCTAACAAGAAAATACCATATACTAGGTGACTTATATGACAGACATTTATTTCTCGCAGTTCTGGAGGCTGGGAAGTCCAAGATCAAGATCACCAGCATCTCTGCTGTCTGGTGAAGACCTACATCTTAGCACACAAATGGCTATCTTCTTACTATGCCCTCACATGGTGAAAGGGGAGAGGGAGCTCCCGAATGTCTCTTTCATCAGGGCACTAATCCCATGCATGATGGTAAAGCCTCCCCAGACTTCCATTTCCCAATATCTTGAGGGTTAGGTTTTCAACATGTGAATTTAGGGAGTGGGGATGAAAACATTTAGCTTATGGTAGTTGCCTATCAAAATTGGATTTGAACGTATTTCTAAGACATGAAATACAGGCCTGGTTTTTACCCTGGCAGTTACTAGACTGTACCTATAATACAGAACTAAGATACTATGTTAGCTATCATACTGGTCTTTATCTTTTACTTTTTGTCTTGGTTTCTCTGTGGAAATAAAGTTGCTTTTTTTAATGAGTATACTCATTAAAATTGTGGGGGCCTGACAAAATTCTGAATATGTTATTACAAATTCAGTGTGAGCTTCCAAGAGGATAAATATACTGATTAATTACACAGCTGAAGCCAAGAGTCGATAGATTCCTATTTAATATGAACAAAAAATATTTCAGATAAATCACCACTTAAAAATCTCAGAACTACCTCATACAGTTATAAACTCCTACAAACTGACTAAATAACTAGGCAAAGGAAAAATTTAGATACTAAGAATTTAAACAAGTTCATCTATCATTATGTATCAGATTTTCCGGTCCTTCTCAGAAAGTGATAAATTGTTTCATTTTGAAACCACACTGGTGAATCCCTTGGCAGAGTTGGCCCAAAGTCAATAAGAAAATAGAGAGAATGCTTAACTTTAAACATCCTAATTAGAAGCAGATAATATAATTTAAAATTTAGTCATTATGTAATAACGCATCTTGAATTTAAAATACAAATATGTAATTGCGAGTAAAAAATTTGATTCTTATGTAATATTACGTAGCAGAAAGTTTGGCAGTTTTGCTTAACCTAAAATGTGCCACTTTCCTACCATCCATTGTGCTCGTGGCTACGATTCTTTGTTTTGTTTTGTTTTGTCCTGTTTTGGGATATTATGGTACTTGTAGAAATGAGTTAAGTACTGCCCAATATACTTTAGAAAGATTCTATCTATGTGCCTAACTGGAACCTGATATTATGTTAGGAGTTGCTTTAACAAGCATGTGTATCAAAGTCCTGATAAGAGGAAGAAACTTTATTTTTTTTTTAAACTAAGTCTCAGTAATAAAACTCCAGTGATTCATTCCCTTTTATACCTACTTTGGTCAGATGTCAATAATATATGATAGGAAAATATTTACATTACAATGTTATGTGCTCTCTTTGGTTTCATCTGCGATCATCTGAGAGTTCTGTAATGGACAAGAATCTGTAAATGCGATCCCCAGTTTGATTTTTTTTTTTTTTTTCCCCCAAATACTGTGACGATCCATTTTCTTCGTGATGAATACGCTTCACTTTAAGAATCACTGTGACAGCCATTTAAACAAGACAGAAGCAAGCCATCTGAATATTAATTGTAACAGAGTTGGCTTTCCTGTCTTGCCTTCTAAGAGTTTGCAATTCTACTGAGGAGAGGAAAGATTCACACATAAATTCTTCCCATAATCAAATAGAAGAGTCACTATGTTAGACCATTAAGGAGCACCTAGAACCCCGGTCACTGAGTGATAGAACCTGGTCTTGCAAAGATAACAGAATAGTCAAAACACTTTCATATGTTCTACCTCACTGAATCTTTGCAGTAGCCTTGCCAGGAAGGTAGAGAGGCTCATAATAAATATGAAAATTGATGCTCTGGACATCAGGTGCATTTTAAAATCACACATGAACCTGCTCACTCTGCTCAAGTTCCTTGTGGGAACCAAGGCCTTATCCTATTCCTTTGCTACATTTCAAGGAATAGCATTTCTGTCAAATAAAGAAACAGCTCTAGGCACTGGGTTCCAGAACAGGAGAGCTCTACTGGAAAACTCTCTGCCTCCGCTTGCAGCATGAAGGGCTATTTTTAGATGTTTTCCTTTTGCTAATTGCCTCTCCCTCTATGGGGAATTTCTATGGGCAGAATCCCCAGATGAGCCAAGTTTCTCACTAATTCCGGAAGAAACTGGGAAGACAAAGGCCACAGCCCAGGTTGCCGGGGCCTCAGAACCTCCCCAGTGATCACAGTTCAGTGGATTTGCAAGATCATCAAGGACCTGGGAGTCTACAGAGCTTTGGTGATCTCACTGAGCAACGCGGCTGAGAAGCAACTAGAAGGAGGGTATCTACCTGAGACTTGGAGCAGCAAATGACCTTGCCTGGAGCTCTATTCTGAAAGGAGTTAGGGAATGTGGAACCAGCAGGGGCTGTGTGCTCAAAAGGCCCTCCAGGTTATCTCTTTCTTTTGCTATCTTTGAGAAGAAAAAGGAAGAGACTTTTGCAAGAGTATTTCTCCAGGGTAAACCTTAAGCTTCAACCTTTAGGAAACGTCACAGGAACTGTGCAGGTTTAGCCTAGAAAACGGAAAGAAGAAAGGGGTGATGAAAACCATTTTCACTCCTTTGCAAGGAGGAGGTAACTAGCTAGTGGCTTTGGGACAGTGGGTAGAAAGAAAACGAAGTTAAGTTTTTGGCTCAATGTTAGGATAAACCTTCTAAAAGGACTTGTGCAATGAACTATCTGTGGAGTCGGTTTTAGTCTATTACCTGAATCCTTCAAGCAGAAATGCCCACACTGGTATGTGGGCAGGTGTTTGCTGAAAAGTGAAAGTTATCAAAAACCCTACAGGTGGGGGGCTGAATAACAATAATTGCTAACACTACTATAGCACTTACTTTATATCAATTAAAAAAAAACTTCAATAAGGTAGATGCTATTATTAACTCTCTTATTCAGTGTGGAAATGATGAGGAAACTGAGGCACAGAGAGGTTAAGTAATTTGTTCAAGGTCACACAGCTAGTAGGAATTTGAATATAGGCTGCTTGTCTCCAGCATTTGTGCTTTTAATCACTTGCTGTATCGCTGTCCCATAAGGTCTCTTGTCCTGAGAGTCCAGATAGAGTGGAGTCTGGCCCCATAGTCCGCATTCTTTGTATGCTTCAATCACAAGGCTTCCGAAAGGGCATTGGTGGCCTCTGAGAATGAGTACACAAACCAACAAAGCCAAAGAGGCTGCTGACAAAGAAAAAAAATCAATACCTGTAAACCCACAGAGAAGCTCACTCACTGGTCGTCTCTGGGGCCAGTTGGCAGAAACAAGCCACCAGAATATCGCACCAAAGAGAAGATCTCTTGTTTTCAGATTTCCCGCCGCATCTGCCTCTCCATCCCCACCTGAGGCCTTCCCATCCTTCTGGCTTCACTCGACCTCCTCCTCCTCTCAGCCCCTTCGCCCCCCTCGCCCCTGCCCACCCCACCCTCCCTCCACCCCGCTGCACTTGTGCTAAGCTTTTTCAAGAGACTGGAAGCCAAGGGGTCAATCGTGAAGTTGGCAGTTCTCTATTCCACACCCTCTCCCGCTCTGCGCCCATTGTGGTATGTGACATACCCAAGGTCACGGAGCCCCGGTCAGAAAATCCAGGTGTCCAGACTCCCACATCCGCGCTGTGCCCAGGCACACCTCCGCTCTCTTGGCCCGCACCCAAGAGCTTTCTTTATTCCACATCCCCGCCTCCCTAACACCCCCCCCC
>NC_081558.1:105606277-105841359 GCF_022355385.1 Mustela nigripes
GCCGTGGGGGGGCGCCCCTTGCGGGGCGCCGGCGCCCGGAGCGCCGAGAACAGGGTCCCGAGCCGGCCCTGGCCCCCCACCCCCCCCCCCCCCCCCCCCCCCCCCCCCCGCCCCGGTTCCCTGGAGTCGCTTCTGACGCTCCGCAGCCTCCAGGGTCCAGCCCTTCCTGCGGGCGCTTCCCTTCCGCCGGATTCCCACGCCGGAGTCGCCCTCGGCAGGCGCGCAGCCCGCGGGAGCGCTGCCTTCCGGACTAGCTCCGCCGGGCCCCGCGGAGCCCTTTTCGGCGCCCCGCAACCCTGCACGGTGGGGGCACTGGACGGGAGGACGCCGCGGGCTCGCCGCCAGATCTAGAGGGCCAGGGCCGGCTCGGGACCCTGTTCTCGTCCCTCCGGGCGCCGGCCCCTGGAAAGGGGCACCGACCCACGGCGACGTCCCTCGCGTGGCGCGTCCACTCACCCTCCCGCCCGCGGCCCTGCAGCTTCCTTCGGGAAGTCCCAAAGAGTCCCGTTCGAGCTTACTGGGGTGTGGCCGCGTTGCCGGCTCCCCCGGGGCTGCCCCCAGCGGAGCGGCACTTCCTCCTCGCTCCCTGCCGGGCCGCGGCGCCCGCCGCGCTCCTGCCCCGCGCCCCGGCTCCCTGTCCACCTGGGACGCGCGCACAATGGACTCGGGACCCGGCTGCCGAAGACAGGCCGCCGTTTGGTTGGACAATTAGCGGAGGTGGGCGGGGAGTTAACGAACCCCACACACGCGCCTCTCCATGAAGATTCTTGAGCTTTCTTTGAAGAAAGGAGTGCATATGCTGCAGTGTCTCTGTGGAAGGAGCCTGAGGTCCAGCAACAGCCTAAGTGGTGAGAAAATGTTCTTTCCTGAGCCCCAGGACGCTGCAGATGCCCCCATGCCCCCACCCCTTCCTCCTCCTGGCTCCCTGCGCCTCCCTCTCCTTTATTCTGCGCTGTCAGCGGTAGGAGGAAGGCATTCCCCACTGGGGCGAGAGAATGGCCCCGCCGCCCGTTCTGTCTTCGGGGGTGTTTTTTTGTTTGTTTGGTTGGGTATTTTTTGTCCCCCCCGCCCCAATCCCTGAAGCCATCTGCGCTTTGTAGAACGCTCTAGCTCTCGCGCAGCGCCTGAACTGGAATCGCGGGTCTCTTTCAGAGGGGTGCTGATAAAAAAGTGACCTGCTTTCGCACTTCCTCGCGGCTCTCTCCTTGTGACTTGTAAGGGCGGCGTGCGACTTGGAGTTGCTCAGTGTCTGCTCTTGAGAAGTTGCTGGTGCGTTCGGCAGGAGAGGGGACTTTTAAACAAGTGGCTGGCGAGCCAGGTATCTTTTCTTTTTCTTCCTTGGTCAGAGAAGTAGACTTCTGGCCCTCCGCAGAGAGTAGCTTCGCCCTGGAGATAAGCAATTTCTGTCCTCGGTGCTGGAACAGGAAAGTCCCAATTAGTATTGGGTTTAACCAACCGGGTCCCTCAGGAAAGGTCCAGTGAGGGAAATAAAGAAAATCAGGCCCTTTTAATGACCTGCGAAATTAAAAATTTAAATGAAAACAAAACAAAACAAAACCCTAAACTAAAATCAAGAAAGTGAAATTCTTTTCTGCTGAAGCCATATGCGGTGCTGTTTCGCCACTTTGTGTTGTGCATCTCCCTCTCTTTTTTAAGGTGTAAGTTTCCTTTAAAGTGATTAAGTCTATTAACCTTGCAAGGGCTAATCCCATTTTTGTGTCTTGGTTTTCTCTTTCCAAAATGGAGAGGGGAGCGGTGTGAGGAGAGGGAAAGGTTCCTCTAGTATGTCTAAGTAAGTGTCTCTTTGTAAAATATTTATTTTGTTCATAAATTGCACGTAACTTTAGTAGTCAACATTTTAACAATATTATAATAGGTTTCATGTTTAAATAAAACTTCAGTTGCTATTCTGGGGGAGCTGATTCATTTGGATACATACCTATTTTCACCCTGTTCTAGAGCTATGAAGATTATATTTTGGAAAGATTAGAGTATATATAGATATCATTCATTATTTTTCTAAAACTTTGACTCTCTGATTACTCACCACTCTGAACGAAAAGTAAAACTATTTTAAAAGAACTAATTAGGTAATTTAACTATATGTGAAATACGAGAATACACTTTTGAAATGAAATCAGCAATGAGATGTTTTATTTTTACTTTTGCTCAATTCATAAGATTATTTACACAGTCTTTTTTTGCCGCCATATTTATTAGTGCTAAAAGATATCCAACTTCTATATTCTGAATTAATGCGTTTGATGTTATGGTTTTGTATTTTGAAAATACATATTTCAGGAAGTCAACTGAGATGTATGTTGATAATTATTTCAATCTTCCTTGTCTACATTAAATAAAACATGAATAGATTGCAACTTGGATATATGTTTCCTAGATTTGAAAGAAGTTTAGGTATGGTGTGTAATAAAGATAGGGGTCTACCCCATGTAAAATTAGGTAACACATTAATTTGCATGCAGAGTCAGTCTCTCATATATTAACAAATCCAAGTAGAAGTTATATGTGATGGGGCAGCATAAGTTGTTGCAAAATCATGGGACTTAGAGTCAGAAGACCTAGTTATAAAGGAGTCTCAATAAAATTACTAAGGATCTTTAGTATTTTTATTTGAAAAAAAGTGGAAATAATAGCTCTAGCCTGGTTCCTGTATCTTGTTTAATCCTAGATTTAACATGCAGTCCTTTGAACAACATTGTACTTTATTTTTATATATGCTTTTTTACTTAGTGGGATGGTTGGTATTTTAGAGGATGATCACTCTAGGGGAATTCTTGTAAAATGGTATGGTCACAAGTAATGAAGATTAAGTTTCCTTCATACCCTTTCCACAGCCAGAGGTAATATATAGCATTACTAAGAGATTATTTCTGGGAACTACATTGCTTTTGTTTGATTGTGGCCTTCCTCAGCTTATGATTTGGGACAACATACATGACTTTGTTATTCCTCAATTTATACATACATGTTAATTACCATGGTAATAGTACTTATTTCTTACATTGTGGTAAAGATTAAATGAATTGCTAATGGTTAAAGATATGTTGAGCTCTAACTATATGCCAGTCATCATTTTGAGAACTTTGAGTCTTCCATATATAATGTGCTCAGTATATTTTAGATATTATTATTTTTGTGTTCCATTTTAACATGATTCCATTCATGTAACTTGTACCATTAGCATGACATCATAGCAATTCTGTGTGAAATGCTGTTATTCCCAGTATATGAATACAAAATGAGGTGAAGACATCAGATACATTGTCATGGAGCACATTTTTAAGAATAAAGCTGGAATGTCCAATTTTATTATTTTTCAACCTACCTAAAGAGAAGTATAATAATATTTTGAACTGTGTTAGAATGTTATACCAGCTGCTTCTTCCCTGCTATTTTACAATCGAGGGAAATCGAGGGGAGAAGTGACATAATTTGTTTTAAGAGGTTAAGAGAGTCTTCTAATGGATTGCTGAAATTTTTGTAATTAGTAAGCATTTCAATATTTTCTTTAGGTTTTATTAAATAAATGGAGTTAAATGCAAAATAATCATTACTAACTTTTGAGCTTCTTAGTATAAGTAAAATGTTTTATTGTTCTTGTCTTTCCTCTACAATATCAAATATTAATATCTAATTTATCCATTATATTAGTTTATAAATCCTTCTTACTTCAGTAGGATGGAGATAGTGTGAGCTATCAAACAGAAAACAATCTTAGAGGCACCTGGTGGCTCAGTTGATTAAGAGACTGACTGACTCTTCATTTAGGCTCAGGTCATGATCTCAAGAGTCCTGGGATTGAGTCCCATATTGGGTCCCCACTCACCGTGGAGTCTAGTTGACATTCTTTTTCTCTCTTCCTCTGCCTCTGCTCTCTCTCTCTCAGATAAGTAAATCTTAGACAAAAGTTAAGTGTGTTGTTTATGGTTATTCCTGGTATCTTATGATCTTTTTTTCTTTTCTTTTCTTTTATCCATTTCTCAAAATGAATGATTTTTTTTTCTCACATGTGGAGCCTATCTATTGAAGGAAAGTTAAGAATTTTAAAATTCTGAACAATTCTTCTCAGAGTATAAGACCCTTCCATTAACCTGGAAAATGCTAATTTCTTGGTTCTAAGAGAGTGAATCAAGTTCATTTTTCTCTAGATTAGGGACCTTTACTAAGAACATAAGATCAAAGAAGAGTCTAGATTAAAACAATAGCTTTATTGTCTGCTCCTTTTCCTCTCAAGATCTAGCTTGGAGGAAAGCAGAAGCATTTTTATTAAAGAAGGGTGTTAAAGTTATAGGTTTCTTACCGCTTTGGTAGGAAAGATCAGTTAAAGAAGGATTTTTGCACTAACAATCAGGCTCCAGAGAAAGCTGCCTTAGGTATTAACGTGACAGAGGATGGTAGCACTTATGGTAGTGGGTCCCTACAATAGTAGTAACACAGGTGTGTGTGCTTGTGTGTGTGCATACATGTACAAGGAGAGAGGGGGAAGCATTGTGCTTGTCTTATGACCCTAAGCGATTCTAGAAAATCAGCCCTTGTGCTCTCCTCTTTCCATTTATTTATTTATTTATTTAAAGAATTTTATTTCTTTGACAGAGAGAGAGACATAGTGAGAGAGGGAACACAAGCGGGGTGAGGGGTGGTGGCAGAGGGAGAAGGAGGCTTCCTGCTGAGCAGGGAGCCCCATGCAGGGCTCCATCCCAGGACCCTGGGGACCTGCGTTAAAGGCAGACATTTAACTGACTGGACCACCCAGGTGTTCCTCTCCTCTTTCTGTATACGGACATAACTGTCCTGTGGTATTCAGTCAGGTAGGGGTTTCTCAGACTGGTAGCATGGAGGATTACCACATGTCTAGAGACTGACTTGTACAATCACATCAAGTTGCCTTTATGTGGCCTTGAAACAGTCCAGGCCAAAATAATTTATCAATCGTGATGAACACACATATCTAAAACCCAGTCACACTCTTACTTTCAAGTATAGTACTACCCTCTAAATTAAAATTGCCAACTTATACTCAGTTTTTCATCAGCTAGTGTGTGCCTAAGGAATTTAGGCTTTAACTACTCTACAAGATACTCAAGTGATCCCAAGAAAGAATTTGGTTGCAAAGTGGTTATTGATTTAAGCCCATTTCCCAGGAAGGGATCCTCTACAAAGATAGCATTACACAGTTGTTGTCTGTTCCTCTCTGCTTTACTCCTGAGTATAGAGTCCTTGAATCTCTTCTCTTTTTCTTCAAGGATATAAGTAACATCCAAATTTGGAACAAATGAAAATAATGTATTTATAAATTGAGGCTATTTTAGATTCAAATTCAATCTTCAGAAATCTACTTCATCAAAAGCAAATGATGAAATTTACCTTTTGAAGACATGTATTCAGTTGTTTACATCATTTTAATTTTGAAACATGGCTGATTTCAGTATGTAACTGCCTTCATTTATTTAATCTTGGAAAACTTCATTAGAGAATAATTGATGATTTATACATGGCAATTATCTTTGTTGTAGAATCTTTGAGCTGTTTTTTTTTATATCACAATCTTAAAATTCTTCAGTATTTCAATGTTGCTTCGATAGCTAAACTGAGTAAGAATTAGTAACACACAGGACATCTATCACTTTCTTATGGTGTTCATTTTCAAAGGGATTTTTGTTGTTTTACTTGATATTTTCAGTGTTAATGTCACAAAATTCAAGTTAATGCTTGTTATTAGTTTTTTTATTAGTATTAGTATTTTTAAATTGACATATAAGGTATTATTTGCTTCAGGAATACAGGTCGGTGAATAGTAGTATTTTTAAAAACTATTTGCTAAGTGTCCACCATGTGCAAATGTAGTAGATCTTACCACTTTTCACCCAGTATTTTGGGTTTTCCTCTTGGACACATTGGAAGATGGCATTACCCCATTCTCTTGAAGTTAGGTGTGGCCATGTGACTTCATGAGCAAATGAGTTATGGGCAGAAATGGCAACACCTCACTTCTATGTGGATACTCGAACAGCCAGGGCACAACTCACTTCGGGCTTTCGCCTTCTGATGATGTTCAAAGCGGGGGTGGCTCCATCAGCCTCTGTCCCTGAGTGTCTGTAGTAAATGAGCCCTACTGTGTGACTCATGATGGACAGTTAGCTCTAATGAGAGGTTAAAGTCTTTTAATAAGGAGCTTAGATTTTTTTTTTAATATCTTATTTATTTATTTGACAGAGATCATAAGAAGGCACAGAGACAGGCAGAGAGAGAGGAAAGGAAGCAGGCTCCCCGCTGAGCAGAGAGCCCACCGCAGGCTCCATCCCAGGACTCTGGGATCATGACCTGAGCTGAAGGCAGAGGCTTTAACCCACTGAGCCACCCAGGTGCCCCTAGGAGCTTAGATCTTTAAGACTATTTGTTATCTGGCCTATCCTGATTGATAGAGTTGGACCGTTTAAAATAATACAATTTAATGGTAGGTATTTGGGCTCTGTTTAAGGTTCTTTCCAGTTTCTCTATGATCTCAACTGTAGGATATAAACAACAGATGTATTGGTTTTCTGTCAAAATCTTGGAGTAATTAGTTTAGCATCCCAAAGTATGTGCTTTTGTCATCCTTCTTTGAAGTTAGCACATCTGGAGCATAGCGGGTCCTTGTTTCTTAAATGATAGTTATCTTTCCCCCCAAAATAAGAATGAAGTACTGAAGTTCCACTGATGTTTGAGAATATTCTTTCATATTGTAATTTAATTTCATATTGTAATTTAATTTCAAGGGTTCTAAGAACACCAGGGCTCTTTACTATATACCCTGAGATGTAGAAACTACCTTTTGATGTCTTCAAGCATATCCTGAAAAGGGAGACCTAGCTACAATACCTGAAAAACTAAGACAACATGGCAGCTCATATCTCTACTGCAAGGAGCAATCCAAATAAAATTGTTTTTCTTCTCCCAGCTTATAAATTGAGAGCTGTGTGCATGGGAGAAAACCAGGGCAGTACTCTATGGTAAAGGGATTGAGCTGAATGCTCTCATCTAGGGCAGGGACCCACAACCATTTGCCCAGCTCAAGGTTAGCACAGCAAGAGATGGGAGGGAAGCCAGACTTTTCCCCAAAGCCCAGGATGCTTGAGTCATGCCAACTAGCCCTTGACAATTTTTCACCCTCCCTTCCTTCTCCATCTCAGGATAGAAAGTTAAACATGTCTCTGACATCAGGAGTTACCCTTTTTTAATTTAGCAAACATTCCTCGAGGACTGGTGGCGTGCAAGATTCTCTGTTAGGCACTCAAGACCCAGGAAGGTGAAATAGATAAATCCACGCCCAATACAAGCAAGAAGTATGCTGCTAGGCTGGAGAGGATATGGGCCCAACACGGAGAACCAGGGAGCCTCAGTCAGTTTCAGTTTAATAGCCTCTCATCTGAGTCCATGCTCTATGGCAAAATCACTGCAAGGAAGGAAAAACAGTTCTGCCTGGGATTCATGTTAATCTCCCTGCACTTGAAAAGCATTTAGAAGTTCGAAACGTGGTACTGGTATGGGGCAGATGGGGGCTTTAATGGAAAGGAGTAGTATTTCTGGATATTTTGCCAGAAGAATGTGTTTATATAAAAATAAGCTACAGATATAAAAAAAAAAGCATGTTTTTTGAAAAGTCATTACCCAACAACTCAATTCAAGCCTACCCGGCCTTGTTCATTTTCAGCCATCCTGCCGAGTTATCTATGTTATATATCTCCTCTGCCCCAACTTCAGCATGAATCCATTTATTTGTAGTCGGGTACAATATCCCAGCTTCTAAGAAACCAAGTTCTGTGCTCTGGTATCAGAGGTAGAAAGGGACATCCAGGGAGTACTTATGGATCAATTTTTTCAGTTTCCATGGAGTATGTTAGGATGATGAAGATTTCCTTTGTATTATTTCGTGTATGAAATTGCTATCTTTAGGTCTTATTATTCTTATTGCACAATGTTAGGAATGCCATGGCCGAATATTTCTTCTACGCCATTAAATGTTGTGGGACATTTGCATTTCCTAAGGTGCCAATCAGAAAGATGCTGTGAATCTGCCAAGACAATCTCTCTTGCTGTAATGATCTTTCTTGTTGATACATAAGCTTCTAGTACTGTCCTACCCCCTCCACTCATTACTGTTTATAGAAACGATAGCATTGCAGTTGGTGTCACTGATTGCTTACGTTGCTGCTTCAATGAAGCCAGCTGGGATTCGATTGCATGGTCTTTAAATAAAACTTAGTGGCACAAAATGAGTCTCTTTTTTGAGGGGAGGGGTGTTGTTGCTAGCGGGATGGTTCTCAAAAGCACTAATTATTTGCTTGACTTGGAGCAACTTGGGAATCTGTGAATCGCCGTGTTGGCTCAGTGTCTGACCTTGGCACTAAGGAACTTGTGAGTAGATAGCATAGTTCAAATCTTTCTGAAGCCATTTTCAAAATGATAGCGATGAATTCCTTCCCCACAGTCTGTTGTAGTCCTCAGTATGTAGCTCATTGACTGGAGATAGTTCATGTAGCTACCCAAAGGCTGAAGCCAGATGATGAACTGAGATCATGAATTCCAGACAACAGTGTTCTGTGACAATCTGATGACAGTCCTGTGTTCACAGACAGCGTGAGGATGACCTGGAAATGGTGAGAAACAGAGAGAAAAGTTGGTGCTGCATTTTCTAAAACCGCCATAGTAAAAAATTGGAGGAGCTCAATAATGACTTTTGG
This sequence comes from Mustela nigripes, assembly GCF_022355385.1. Taxonomy (NCBI): domain Eukaryota; kingdom Metazoa; phylum Chordata; class Mammalia; order Carnivora; family Mustelidae; genus Mustela; species Mustela nigripes. The sequence goes on from NC_081558.1 coordinate 105,615,019, forward strand.
CCTTTTGGCTCCCAAACTTAAGTGTGTGTTAGGCAGGATTCCTTTTTATAGTTACATAATACAGATTAGCAAACTACTCCAAGTGAAGATTTATGTGTTTATATATATTTATTCTCTGTCTCATGCGATTGTGTGTATGTGTTTCTTTATGTGACTCTGTGTGTGTGCGTGTGTATCTTTGATTAAATGCATTCCATATTGTTAATGTCAGTTACCTTTAGGGAGTTTGATGGCAGACACTTGCTTTGTGCATTACATATTTGTGTATTATTTGAATTATGAAAATGTGTTCCTTTTATAATAAAAGTAGAGATTTGTGAAGATCTCTGTTTATTTCCTGAAAGCAAATAATCACCATAATATCCACAGCATTAGGAATAATTGTGAATTTTATTTCATTGATAGTAACAAGTGTAAAATGGTATTAGTGGAGTAATTTGGCTGTAGCAGGTAATTTGGATAATATTCTTCTAAGTGACTTTTGATAACTGAATTTCTGGAATTAATCATGGTAGCACTAATATTTTTCTTAATAGTTCATACTACTCCAGTTTCATTTCTCTCTTGTGTACATAGATTATTTACGCCATCAAGACAGGAGGTCACAAAAGTTATGTTAAATTTTAACATTGTAGGACCAGTGTAAGTGAAAAAATTCCCAAGTTGCTCAGGACTAAAACATAAATTGACTTTGGTTTTCAAGTCCTCACATCAAGTGTCATTTGGTAGATTGCTGACTTTCCATTCCTTGGCTGAGTTTTCTCTTGCCAAGTAATTTCTAGGAAAAACTAAAAGAGTATTTACACATTCCACAAGTCTGTGCTAGAATACAAGAGCTTTGTCACTCTCCTTTTCAAGTCTTAAGGAAAACCAGACTGTGGGTCTTCAGAATCATATGCTGATGTCCAAGGAAAGCAGAGGTTTCAGCACCAGTGCAGAAAAATGGAAGTGTAAAGACAAATACAAGCTGTCACTGCCCCTGGAGCTCATGGGACTTGTCCTTCTCTAAAAGAGTCTCTTGTTCATCTCTCTGCAACTCCAGCCTATTTCTGCACAATGGATGTCTTCTGTTTCCCCCAGAATTAGGAACTGCTGCTTCAGGTTCCAGAGAGGCAGTGAGGTTATTCCTATTCCCATTCCAAGGTTCATTGCCTTTCCCATCATAGGATGACTGGAAGTAGAGCATCCATGCCCTTTGGGGGAAATAGTCACTCCCAGCAGAGTATGGTTTGATCGCTCCTGGCTTACAAAAAGCAATCGTGGTAGTTAGTACATTTCTAAATGTTTGTGTCATTCCATTTTAAATATTACTGGATGAGGAATGCTAAGTGTATGAGCCAGGAAGCATTGTACCTTTCCTCCATCTTTCTTTCAAAGTAGATGGTAGAAGAGCTTAGTGTGGCATGTTCTTCTTGGTAGGATCTCTTCCACAAACTCTTGGGACAAATAAACCTACTGAGATTAAACAAGGATTTTCCAACAGAGAAGCCTAAATGGAGGGGAAGATTCTGTACGAACTTGTTTCTGCTCCAAATATATCAAATCTAAATTACTAAACAAAATACTTAATATCTTAGATGGGAAAATATGCTACAGTGGTTGGAGAGGTTTTATAGCATCAGAAACTAGGAAACTGACTTGCATTAGTATAATGAGAAAGCCTCTAAAAGTACGGTCTCTGAAGATAGAGGAATTTCTATGATTAAGGGAAATTGTAATTTTTATCCTATGGGGCAAAAATTACTAACATTCTCCCAAAATGTTATTCGTCTGGTATAAGAATTTTAACATTCAGCCTCATCACCTACCCTTTTGCTTGAAGAGTTGAAGATTTTAAGTTGGTCAGAGCAAAGATATTATGGAACATCACTTCATATATAGATTGATTCAGCCAACATTTACAGAGACCCACACTATGAGTCCGGCAGTGGGCTTGCATGAACCCTGCTTTAAGATAACTCATACTTGAATAAGAGGGAGAATACATGAGCATAAATAGTCCCAGTTATTAACAGTGTCTATAGTGTGTCATTCGTAGTTACCATTGTAGTTACGCTAGAAAGGACTGCTATGATTGTAGCAGAGAAAAATTCTCCCCAGTGGGTTTTGTTTTTAGGTTATGTTCTCTGATAATTACTATTTGCTGACACAATTCTTTGCATGTGCTCAGTTTAAGTTTTAGTTGAATAGAGTGGTTGTTCATTTCGTTTTTACCACTCTAAACTGGGAATATGTAGCTATAGTTAACATTAGGCAACTAGCCTGAGTGAATCATCGTTACAATTTTGTTTTCTAAAATGCAGTACAGTATGGATTCCATTACCTCAACTGGAAATGATGTTCATGGCTTTGGCCTTTGGGAGGGCAAAGAAGGAACAGGGGAGAAAATATATGTAGTTTGTTTTTAAAGTGAAAATACAGAAATGAACAGAGATTAATATGACACACACTAATATACCTAAGATCAGAATGAACAAATTGTTCACATTATGCCTTATATAGTTCAGATTTTTTAAAATAAAGAGGTCAAATTATTATTGATAAAGTTAATATTTCCTAGAATGTCCCTCTCTCCATTCCAGAGTGTTTCCTCTCTCAGGAGTGAAACTAAATTGACTTCAGTATGTGTCCCTCCAGTATGATTTATGTATCATGTATGATATTGTTTTGAGGGTTTCTAAAATTCATATAAGTGGTCTTTTTAAAAAAAAAACACATTTTATTTATTTATTTGACAGAGATCACAAGTAGGCAAAGAGGCAGGCAGAGAGAGAGAGAGGAGGAAGCAAGCTCCCCGCTGAGCAGAGAGCCCCACATGGGGCTCGATCCCAGGACCCGGGGATCATGACCTGAGCCGAAGGCAGAGGCTTTAAACCACCGAGCCACCCAGGCACCCCACATATAAATGGTCTTGAACTGTATTTACCTCTTTGCATCTTATTTTTTCACTCAGTTTTGTGTTTTTGAAATCCACCTCTGTTAATGCAAATTTATCAAGCTCAGAAACATATAGCCTGGTGTGGGGGAGTCTTCTGCAGGAGCGCAGAGTCCAGACTGTAGAGCCAACTTTGCCTGGGTTTGATCTGACTCTGCCTTGACCAGGGGTGTGACTCTGGACGTTTTTTCACTTCCTGCTCCCCGCCCCCAACAGAGCTTTCAGTGTCCTCCTGTGTAAACTGGTACTCACATGTACCTTTCACAGATGTGGTGAGAAGTAAAATGAATTAAAATTAATATATATGAAGCATCTAGAATAATCAGACATTGAGTACCATATAAATATTTTATTATCTAGTATGTTTATTTGGGAATGTGTATCAGTTCATAGCATGAAGAGCAGTCTTGCTTGGCTAGTATTCCTTGATTGTTTACATCTAGCACCGTGCTAACTGGGAAAAAAACCCTGTCCAGTGTTGGCTTCCTGTCAGAGGGAATTAGGCATTGAGTGGGGCTGAATGGGAAGAACTACAGTTCTTTACCTAAGCTGGAGAAGTTAGTGAGTCAGTAAGATGTGATGGTCTCCTGGCTGCCGCTGCTGCACAGTGGGCTGTCATCAAAGGATGGTGTGGCGTGTGCTGAAGAATTGCCTTATCCCCTGGGGGAGCTGGTTTTCTGGCATCGGTGGGGCTGCAGGAACAGCTTCTGAATGGTGTGAAGTCCAGTTCCATTTCCCTTTGGTGGTCGGCTATACCGTCCCCTCCCCTCTCCAGAATTGCACGTCGGTGCACTTAGTCACCTCACCTTTTCAACTGAGAGGAAGTGACTCCTGGTTGAGCTGGATGTTAGAATGAGCCTGTGACGCTGAAGCGCATCCCTCTGGATGTTTCAGACGAAAGACCAGTGAAAGACTAGATGCAGCGGAGCTTGTCCAGTGACCTCAGACGGCGTCAGTGCTGCGTCCCCCGCCCCCTGGCCCTCCTTCGCTCCTTCCTCCCAGCTGAAGAGAGCTGGCTTTCTTGGAACCATGGAAAGGCGTTTCTAAAGCAGGCACTAAAACTGAAATGAGCCTTTGTTTGGATTGCTCTCCCCACCTCACGAAGCTTTTTGGCATGGCCAGACTTTGTGGCTTTAATGAACCTTGCTGTCATTCTCACAACCCAGATGTTAGGAAACAAACATCACTCCGGTGTTGTAATCTTCTAACGAGGAGGGACCAATTATTATATTATGCATGGAGCATAAATGATTCCAAATGTAGGATCAGGATATCTGGGTCCTAGCAACAGCTGTAGGAACTGGATACACAGGTTTTTGTTTGGCTGATGAGGAAACAGGCCCAGCAGACTTGAGGTGGTTGTTCAGAGCCGCATGTCTCTGTAGAGTGGCTGGATCTTTGGATGCTCTACTCTTAGTATTCTTGGTATTTAGATGCTAATTTGGAGTCTCTTTCTTTTACTCACTCATTTCTTGACCTTAGGCAAAATTTTTTAACCTTTGTGAGCCTCAAAATCCTCATCTGTAAGATGGGTATAATCATTCTTGCCTCCATCAAAGCAACATTTGAAGATCAGATGAAACAGGGTGCATGCAAACTGGAAAAATCTAAAAGGCACAATACAGCTCTAACTTATTTATTATTACTATGGTTATTGTGTTGGATACATTTATGACACAAGGCTATGTTGCAGATAAAATAAAGCTTCATTTTACATTGTCTTGGAGAGACAGAAGAAACTTGGCCGAAACCACTTATATCAACATGAAATGTATAGCTTCTTTGGAATAAGGGTCATACCTTCCAACAGCTATCTCATCCTGTAACACACCAAGTTTTGTGGTGTACCCTAGTATAATGCTGCTCAAAGACGGTGCTCTTCCAAACCCTGGTATCGAACCCTTTCCTTCTGCATTGCGAAGTAGGACAACATGATAAAGGTTAGGGCATTTTGCTGATTTAAGCTTACTTTAAATTCTCTTTGCTAATGATTAATAACTGGAATCTTGCCCTGCCTATGGAAATGTTCTCCAACAGGCAGGCGAAGTTCTGTTATTGAAGGCTTACATTGCTTAGTTCTTAGTCAATGAGGAACAAATCTAAACTGTATTAGAGTTTAATTTCTGGGATCTGCAGGCACTTTTGTCTCTGAGGCAGAGAGAACAAATGAGCTACTTTTAGGTGTATTAATCACGTTAATGAACAGCAGCTTCTAATAAAAATAACAGCACAAGCAGAAGGAGATAGTAAAAACTCATGTGAGCACTGGCAGCCAGATGTATTTTAGCACAAGTGGGTTCCTAGTATGTGTTTGGCAGGGGCAAATAGAGATACAGCAACTCCTGCCCTAAGGAGTTCACAGTATGGCAAGGGAAAAAAGATCTAAGAGAAAAAAGATATGAAGAAGACATATTTAAGGGGAGGTGCTAGTCCTAAGGTAGGAACAATTTATCTTGGATGCAGAGAGAGATGAGAGCAGCTCCCTCTGCTCAGTGATGTGTGTGTGTGTGTGTGTGTGTGTGTGTGTGTGTGTGTGTAGTCAGAGAGGCTTATCTGGGAAGGCTTCAGGGGAATATGCTACCCAAGTTGCATTTTAAAGAATAAATAGGCATCCACATCGCATAGGAAATGATGAGGAAGGGCATTTTGGGTAAAGGGGAAAATATGCACTGAGGCGTGGGGCCAAGGAAGAGCATGTGTTTCAGGCTAAATTTGCTCGTTCTTTCCTTCATTCTTTCGGTCGTTTATGGATGGTCTCCTCTTCACCAGGTACTGTTCTAACTGCTGGGGATTCGGTGGTGAGCAAAACAATGTCTATTTTAAGAGCTTACTTTCTAGTGCAGAAGTAAACTAATAAATAAATAAACAACTGGCATGCATTTAATATAATGTCAGATGGTGGGAAGTGCTATAACGAGAAAGAAATGTATTAAGGGGATAGAGAGTGAAGGAAGGTCTCGTTAGAGATAGCGGCTGTCTTCTCTGAGGGAATGGCTTTTCGAGGGAGCAAGCCTGCAAGTACTGAAGGAGAATGCGCTCTCGCTGGAAGGAACAGCAGGGGCAAAGGTCCTGAAGCAGGAGGAGCCTGGACGTGGTCAAAGTGGAGCAAGAAGAGCAGGGTGGCCGGAGCAGAGTGAGGTGAACGGTAGAAAAGGAGATTGTTCCTGGCCTTGTGGGCTGTGACAAATATTTTGGAATTTATTTTGAGGATTATGGGAAGTCGTGAAAGAGTTTTGAACAGGGGTGTGATAAGCCATTTACATTTTAAATAGATCACTCTGGCTGCAGTATGAAAATAGACTGTATCAGGGAGACTATTTAGGAGGCTATTACAGTATTTCTGGTGAGACGCTTGGAATAGAGTCATAATGTGTTAGGTGGTAAGACTTGGTCTGATTTTGGATGTATTTTGAGGTAGAGCTGACAGGATTTGCTAATTGATTGAGAGAAGAAGAGAAGTCCAAGGTGGCTCAAGTAATTTTACCTGAGCAGCGAGGCAGAGAGAGAGATCTTTGACCGAGATGGGCAGTGGAGGAGGACAGAACTGCTTTGAAGGATCGACTCAAGTGGTCTGTTTTCCTTCTGTAGGACCTAGAATTAGAGGAGAGGCATTGAGTGGAAAGAAGAAAGCCTGGAAGTTAGTGGAGTCCATGGCCAGAGATAGGAAATGGGAGCCATCAGCATGTGGGTGGTATTCAGAACCCCAGGACTGTATTCAGTCACGTAAGGGGCGAGTGTTGATATGAAAAAGAATAGATTGAAGGAATAACCCTGAGGTTCTCCTACATCGAGCCATTAGAAGTCAAAGTTACCAAAGAGAATCCAAAAGAGAATCTTGAGGAGTGGAGACAATTCAAAGAGTGTGACAGCAGGAGTTAAGTGAAGAAGGAAGGACCAGCCAGGTGATCTGTAGTTAGCAGCCTGAGAATGGATCCTCAGATTGGGAAATGTGGGGGGACACTGCTCACCTGGGCGAGCGGTTTCAATGGAAACATGGCTGTGAAAGTCTGATTCGAATGGGCTCAAGAGACCAGAAGTAGAGATCATAGAGACGATGATTATAAAAAAATGTTTGCAGGAGTTTTGCAGTCAAGTTATATAGGCAAATGAAGGGAATGTGAGATCAGGGAACACCATTTTTATGAGAAATATTATGGCCCATGCTGATGAGAAGGATTGACTAGAAAAGGGAAGGCTGTTGCCGCAGGAGAGTTGGGGATAATGCAAGAGGAAGTGGCTTCCCCTTGTTAACAAACTCCAGGCTTGGGCCAGCTACATCCTAGCCACATTAGACTCCTTTAAAAACAACAATAACGACAACAGCAGTGACCACAGAAAGATTGTTTTACGCTAGACTAGACCAGAAAGGTCCCATGTACTCATATTTTTAAAAAGCTTGACTGTGGTTTAGACCTAGATTTGGGAACTTTCGTTTTAGGTGACACCATGTATTTACAGTGGTGTCAGGAGTCCATTGACTTGGAGTGGCAGAAGATGGGGCTGTAAGTGTTGACATTTTTAAAAAATATATATATTTATTTGAGAGAGAGAGAAAGAGAGCATACATGAGCAGGGGAAGGGGTAGAAGGAGAGGGAGGATCCCCAAGCAGACTCCCCACTGAGGGCAGAACCTGATGCGAGGCTCAGTCCCAGACCCCTGAGATCATGACCTGAACCAAAATCAAGAGTCAGCTGCTTAACCACCCGAGCCCCTGAATTTGACTTTTTATAAATCTTTAATCGCTTAGCTTTGGCTTTTCTTGTTTTGGGATTTCTCTCCTAAGCATGCCATTAGCATTAGTGAATGGAAGCTGCTAGTGGTTTTTGGAGCCTATATGGTTTTCCTACAGGGCTGTGAATGGAAGTGCCTGGTTCTCACACTTTGTGATTAGAAACACTTTGATTCAGATTTTAAGCAAATAGTTAAACTTACTGAAAATGTGATGGCCATTTGCTTTCCTCTCTTGTAGGAACACATAGCAATAGCCATGCGACTGCCGAATCTAGCACAAGTATGTTCAAGAAATTGGGTCAAAGTGGACCATTAAAATTTACACCTAATATATTGAGTCTTAGCACCCAGTTAGGTGTGCAGACACTTGATTATTTAAAGTGAATAATACTGTGAAGGGAGATTGGACCTGAAACCCAAAGTCTCTGTAACTTACAAACTATGTGAGTTTTGGCCAGTTTTGTATATGTATATGAAAAAAAAAACACGCTTTTCTTTCCCTGCCTCTGTCATAGGGTTATGAAGATCAAATGAGTGGAAAATATTTCATGATTGTGGAAGTCTTACAGTACACACACACACACACACACCCATGTATATATAGTTTTTATGTGAATTGTGAGAAGCAGCTTTTATAAGCATAGTTTAACACTACATGACACAAATATCTTGGAAAAGTGACTATTCACACTTTACAACCATTTGTGATGCAAAGTGAGGCTGCTTAAGAGGTGTATGTATGCATCTGCTTTGTTCCGTATTGTTTTTATTAGATTTCCTCAGAGATTAGGATAATTTTTGGATTATGATTATGCAAGAGGGAATAGAATGATACTGCAGGCTGTATTTGTAACCCATTGTAACCCCTGCCGGTCACACAATGCTTGGAGGTGAAAAGGGAGAGATCCTATCTGGTCTTGGAAAGCATGGTTCCGAAGGGATGATATTTCGTTAGACTACATCTAGTAGATGATGGCCAGGATATTAATAGGACTTGAAATCATGACTTATAAAGAGCAAGTGAACGCCATAGTGATGTTTAGCCTAGAGAGAGACCAGAAGATTGAAGTAGAATTTAATATTCCAGGGGTTTCAAGAAAGTGGAAGCAGATTTGATGGACTGAGTTTGAAAGGGAGCTCTGGGCTGAGCAGGAAGTGACTACAACCGTGGTGAACACACAAGGAAAGCTTTGGCAGCTTGTGACTCTCCAGTTGCTGTTATTGTACAAGCAGATGCTGTGTGACTGCTGAGGTATTGCAGAGGGATTTAAACATCCGATACGAAGCAGAAAGAGATGACCTGTGGAATCTTTTCTAGCTCTAATGCTCTGTGTCAAATCTGAGACTCTCTACGAGGAGGAGCTAATGAATTTTCTGAGCTCTACTGGAGGTTGAGGGAAGGTTACAGAGAAGTCAGAGATGGCGAATGGTGGGTTATGCTAAGCAATAGAAAGATTTCGGGTTGAGTTCAGAAGGTGCCTAGGAATACAAAACTTGTCTTTAAAATTCCCAAGTCTTTAGGTAAATCCCTGGGTGCGTGCTGTCTGGTCATTCTTTCCTAATTCAGGAAGTCAGAGCAGTGACACTGGTGTGTAGCTTGATCTTCTTTTTTTTTTTTTTTTTAAAGAGAGAGAGGTCACAAGTAGGCAGAGAGGCAGGCAGAGAGAGAGGGGGAAGCAGGCTCTCCACTGAGCAGAGAGCCTGATGTGGGGCTTGATCCCAGGACCCTGAGATCATGACCTGAGCTGAAGGCAGAGGCTTAACCCACTGAGCCACCAGGTGCCCCTAGCTTGATCTCTTCTAAATGACAAAGGAAAATGTCAGCCCCTGAGGCCTCTTCATATCCTCCTTCAAGGGTAAAATTCACTGTAAAATAATAAGGTCCTTGAACACATAGCTCTGAGTAAGTGGATGCACTGAGTGGAAGAAGCAGCAGTTTAATCTACGGATCATTTAGGTAATAAGAAGTCCATTTGACATACTGAACAGCTCACTGTGCTCCTAATGCAGTTAATGTCTTCCATGTTGACTCATGGGTTGATGTTGCTGGAAGGAACTTTAGAGACAGTTTAGTCCTTCTATATAGAGCAAGCTGGGGTTCAGGAGGGAGTGGGCTGATGACTCTCTGAGACTGTGGGCTTAGACTCATGCTACCCATAGTCTGAGGTGTGTTTATACCATTCACACTTCCGTAGTAATGCCCATCGCCACATGTTAAGATGATTATTTTTCAATTTTACGGGAAATAATTTCATTTTACAGCATCACTTCGTATCTCTACCGTTCTGTATGTGAATTAGAATAATCTTTTGGAATTAGCTCAGAGGAACGTCTCCTTAAGGAGATAATGATACAGAAGGAGCAAATATCAGCTAATCCAGTAGCCTGAAATCAGGACATTCATACACATCCTGTGTAATGTTGCTACATCTGTGTGTTCCTGTTATTTATTTTTCTGTGAGTCAACACACAAGAAAAAGTTAATTAAAAAAATTTAAAAAGTCAGTTTAGTCTTGTAGCAATTATATCTGCAAAATTACAAGTTTAATATGGTGAGTTTTTTCCAATATAAAAATAGTTATTTTAAAATATCCATAATATTTAAAAATGATTCTACTTATTTATTAGAGAGGGAGAGAGGGCGTGCGTGGATGAATGTGTGGGTGGGGAGGGTACTGGGAGGGGGAGGGGCAGGGGACAAGCAGACTCCCCACTGAACAGGGAGCCTGATCCCAGGACCCTGAGATCATGACCTAAGTCAATGTCAGACACTTAACCAACTGAGCCATACTGGCGCCCCAACCATAATTTTTTAAAGGTTTTATCTGGTTGTCACTTAAAATCATTTTGCATACCATGCTTTGGGAGATACTGAAAAGGTGAGACTATTTTAACAAACTATCTGCTCATGTAATAGATGATGGCCCATCTTCCTCTGTACCCTCCCCATCCCACTATGGATATTTCAGTAATTTAAGAGAAAGAACACCAAATCCTACCCTTGTTCACACACACACACTCATACTCACACACTTTTTTTCTTTTCTCTCCATCAGAGTGAAGGGATTACAGAGGAAATAAAAAAATAATTCGTGAGAAGCGCATGAATCAGGTTACATCCATACGTGAACTAAAGCTGAGGCTCTCCCTCTGGACTAGAGGGTGATTAAGGAAGTGTGTGAAATGAGTATTTCCTTCCTCCTGAAATTTTGATCAGTTGCTTACAGATTCTCATTCGAGATAGAAGGTCTAGGTAAAGGCTGCTTGCACAGTTTTTCTCCCTGTAGTGACACCACATGGTCCACTGACGCATAAACACAGCAAAGTAAATTCAGTTTTGGGAATTTGTGTTTGCGGTAGGAATGCTTTTTTTTTTTCCCCCTTAAAGATTTTATTTATTTATTTGACAAAGAGAGAGAGAGAGAGAGATCACAAGTAGGTGGAGAGGCAGGCAGAGAGAGAGAGAGCAGGAAGCAGGCTCCCTGCTGAGCAGAGAGCCCGAGGCAGGGCTGGATCCCAGGACCCTGGGATCATGACCTGAGCCAAAGGCAGAGGCTTTAATCTGCTGAGCCACCCAGGCACCCAGGTAGGAATGCTTTTATATGATGGCTGACACTTCCATTTGGTTTCAGATGATGCTTGGGACAATCTGTCTCGTAGATCTAAGCTACTTTCTGTGACTGAGCTCATTTTGCCAGTTGGAGACACCCAGTGAAGAAGACAAAAAAACTTGATCCCATTTGAGCCAGAATTTTTAATTCTAATAAACTGATGGTTTTCCTGAGTGGAGCTTTTTAAACAGTGTGCATGGCTAGTGTCCCCCAGCCCTAAGGAGATTTTCATGTCACTCTAGCATGGTATAATTGTAATTTTCCAGGCGTGCCTTGTTTATGATGTGAAGAAGAATAGTAAAAACTAGACAATAAAGAACAAAACCTCTAGTACGTATGGTACTTTGGAACTTAGGAAACACTCGTGTGCATCAGCCGTCTTGAGACACATAGCATTTCCATCAAGTAAACGTTATTTCCCCCGTACTTTAGGGAGAAAACTACAGATCTGACAGGTGCAGTTATCTTCATAAATTTCCATAGTTTAAATGTGTAGCAAGTGAAGACTTACAAGTCATTATATATATATATATATATATATATATATATATATATTTTTAGATATAAGTATCTTTTTTTTTTTTTTTTAATTTGACAGAGAGACATCACAAGTAGGCAGAGAGGCAGGCAGAGAGAGAGAGAGAGGAGGAAGCAGGTTCCCTCCTGAGCAGAGAGCCCGATGCGGGACTCGATCCCAGGACCCTGAGATCATGACCTGAGCCGAAGGCAGCGGCTTAACCCACTGAGCCACCTAGGTGCCCAGAAGTCATTATATTTTTAATCCAATGAATCTTCTCTTCTATCGCTGCCTTCAGTATCTCAAATTTTTGTATTATTAGATAATAAAAACTCAAAAACACAAACACTTGATCTTTGGTATATATATTTCACAGGAAGCGGTTTTGAATTAAAATTTGCTTCAGAGGCACCTTCTGTGGCACGGTTGGTAAAGCATCCAACTCTTGGTTTCAGCTCAGGTTGTGATCTCAGGGTCGTAGGATCAAGCCCCGCATTGGCTCTGTGCTCGGCATGAAGTCTTCTAAAGACTCTCTCTCCCTGTCTCTCTACCCCTCCCCCCGTGAGGGTGTACTCTCTCTCTTTATCTCTCATAAACAAATAAATCTTTAAAAAAATAAAACTGTCTTCAAAGAGGTTTTCTGGCTTAATTTGTACATTGCAGTATGAGATGACAGAGATGTGAACCTTGCCTTCAAGGAGATCACAGTCTTATGGGGGCAGGGGAAGGTACATATGCCAACACCTGATTACAGAGCAGCCTGGGATATGTGTTATAAGGTGGGTATAGACAAAATCCTATGGAGGAATAAAAAATAAAAAAAGTTTAAATTGAAATGAAGAAGAAATCAGAGAAAGCATCATGGAAGAAATATGATTATGTTAATGATTCTTTTTGACATAGGTAAACTTTGTCTCCCAGACAAATAAATGAATAAAATCTAAAAAAAAAAAAACCCTTTCCATTTAAATATTATACATAGAGAAGTACACATATCACACATTTACAGTTTGGTATAGTTATACAAAGTGAGCACACCCAAGTAACCACCACATAGGTTAGAAACAGAATACTGCCACCATCCTGATAACGCTCCTTGTAGGTACTACTTTCCCCAAGGGGGGCCATTTACCTTTCTTTGACACTGTAGTTTGCCTGCTTTAAAACTATGTTAAAACTTACATTTTTAAGATCTGTTCATATTGTTGCATATAATCGTAGTTGTAGTTTGCTTATTTTTGTTACTGTAAATATACCACGCATTTATTACCTCTTCAACTGTTGATGGTTATTTTTTCCAGTGTGTAACTATTGTGAATAGTGCTGCTATGAACAACCTTGTACCTATCTTTTTGTGAAAGTATCTGTGTATTTCTGTTGGGACTAGTGGATTTTCTGAGTCATGACATACATCTGTATTAACACAGCTTTTCATGAGGAGGAATAAGAATGATAAAGGACTTCACTGGCAGAGGAGAAAACATTACAAAGACCCATGATAGACAGGAGAGAGAATTCAGAGACTAATGGGCAATTGAGGTGGCAGGAATATACTGTGTTTGAGAGCAGGGCAGTGAAATGTAGATTTGGAGAGAGAGACAAGGAAGAAGGGAAGAGTTTTGAGAAAGCCTCAGCTGTTTCACAGAAAGATCATTATATTAGGCATTCAGCTGCAAGTCACAGAAGACTTCAGAAAGTGTCTTAATCAGATGGTTTGACTTTTCCTAAATACTGAGAAGTTTGAAAGTAGGCCTTTTGCAGGCTTTCACTCAAAACTCAGCAAAGCCGGGGCGCCTGGGTGGCTCAGTTGGTTAAGCAACTGCCTTCAGCTCAGGGCATGATTCTGTAGTCCCGGGATCGAGTCCCACATCGGGCTCCTAGCTCTGCCAAGAGTCTGCTTCTCCCTCTGAACTTCTCCCTCTCATGCCCACTCTCTCTCTCTCTCTCAAATAAATAAAATCTTTAAAAACAAAACTCAGCAAAGCCATCCAGGATCTGGGGCCCAGAGTCTTTTTTACTGTGACATTCTTAGCATGTTGCCGTTCATATTCTTACTTGTGCTTTACAGTCTCAAGATAGTTGCTGTAGCTCTAGATATCAAGTCTAAATTCAAAGCAAAGAGTGTTGGTGATGTCAGCCACATCAGTCTTTCATCAAGAGAGTCAAAGTTTTTTGAGCATCTCCCCAAAGACTTTTAGCAAAAGTGGGTGATGCCCAGCTGAAAGTGAGGCTGGTAGATTGGGACATAATATCATTGAAGACTGGCTTATATCAATTACCATCCATTATTCTCATCTGAGCATATCGTTGCTCCAAGGAACACTAGAACCCTCTTTGAAGAGAAAAAAAGGAAATGGATATGAGGTAGGTGGTTAAATGGGTCTCCCATAATAATGACGGCCTCAGAGTAAAGAATAGGTCAGGGGGAAGGGTTTTATAATGTGCAAATTTATATTCACATAAGAAAATTGGGAATTTTTATAGAGAAAATTAACATATCATTCCATTAGACAATTTACAACTCACAAGAGCTTTTTATTATTACTATTTTTTTGCTGTTGTTGTTAGTGAGGTAATGTGGTAAAAAAATAATCAGGTAATATCTCTTAAAGGGAGTTTGCTTTAGCAAACTATCAGTCACATAAAGTGATTTTTGCCAGATTTTTTAGAATAAAGTGAAACCAATGAGCATACAAGCATCGTGAGCTGCTGCAATTACAAGTGGAGTGGTGTAAAGAGATTTCCATGATGCATAAATTAAAGCATCCCATCATAAGGCTAACAGATCCAAAATAGCCTCAATTTGGTCTTTCATGTGACTATTTCTATCTCAAACCTGCAGTTGTTGGTTTCTGACAAATTAATTTGTCATGAAGTAAGTCGAGTTAGTGCAGAGAAGGACAGAACCTTGATTCAGATCTTTCAAAAACTCATATATATTACCGTAAAGAGAGAAAAGTAGTCCTAGGAATTTCCATTTTAAGCAAATCTTGAAAATCAGGGCAGTCAATAAATTCCATTTCCTGATAATTTATTCCCTACCAGCAGCAAAAAAAGGTGCTTATTCAATTAAAGTTCACAAAACGTATTTCTGTCTTTAGTGGCTGTTTATTACCTTGTTTGATGTTATGGTGGTATTACTAAGCAAGGGTAAAGGTTTCTGTATTAGGTAGAATTAAGGGAAGGAACACAGGTTCACAGCTGTGTCATCTCCAATGTGATATTGACAAAGGTAGACCTAACGGACTGAGAGACTTTCATATCATACTGTGATGAGTGTTCTGTCCTCAAAGTTTTATTTAGGGAGAAGAAGAAGACAGAAGGAACGGGAGTGTGGTTGGAAGACCTCGTTCAGACTTGAGCTCAGCAACATTTGTGTAACTCTGTTTTCATATGTGATTAGCAGTGATGAGTGGAATGTTTCCATATTAAGAAACAGTTCCCAGATTGTTTCATAGACAATTATAGTGTCTGTTGGTCCATTTCAAAACTATAGGTAGCACCAGTGCAAGTGTTTTTATCAGGAGGTAATTGATGGACAAATTTCATTATTCTGAAGGATGTTAAAGATTCAGAATGTAAACAGTCTTAGAAAAATAGTAGGTGAGCTAAAAGCCTTAGCTTTTTTTTTAAGTTAATTATAGTTAAGTCATTGGAAATATTTGGGGAAGTAAGAGGTAGAGTCTGTAGTCTTATTTGGATAGTTTATCACAAAGTACAACCATGTTTTTTCATTTTCATTCATTCATATGTCTGAAGCACAATATTGGGCTGAGGGTACAATAGCCTGATATTCATGCACTAATTCAACAGAATATTAACTGAGACGCTTACCATGAGCCACTGATCTAGGTGCTGGAACTGCAGCAACAGACAAATTAAAATGTCTGATCAGCAGTTCCTGCATCCTTATGGAAACATGTATTTTTCATGGCATTTTCCCAACTTTACCAAATTGCCATGCTTTCCAAGCAGGTAGAAGAAAAGAGAGAATACTAGAAACAGGCCTCAGTTAATCTCAACCCAAGAGGTTTCATCAGGTTGTACATTCCTTATTTTTAAAATTTACAATGAAATTATAAATAAAGCACTTTCATCCAGTGAAGTGAGGAGAACACGGGCAGCAACCTCTTCGACCTCTGCCGCAGCAATATCTTCCTAGGAACAACGCAAAAGGCAAGGGAAGCAAGGGAAAAAATGAACTACTGGGATTTCATCAAGATCAAAAGCTTTTGCACAGCAAAGGAAACAGTTAACAAAATCAAAAGACAACTGACAGAATGGGAGAAGATATTTGCAAATGACATATCAGATAAAGGACTAGTGTCCAGAATCTATAAAGAACTTAGCAAACTCAACACCCAAAGAACAAATAATCCAATCAAGAAATGGGCAGAAGACATGAACAGACATTTCTGCAAAGAAGACATCCAGATGGCGAACAGACACATGAAAAAGTGCTCCATATCACTCGGCATCAGGGAAATACAAATCAAAACCACAATGAGATATCACCTCACACCAGTCAGAATGGCTAAAATCAACAAGTCAGGAAATGACAGATGCTGGCGAGGATGCGGAGAAAGGGGAACCCTCCTACACTGTTGGTGGGAATGCAAGCTGGTGCAGCCACTCTGGAAAACAGCATGGAGGTTCCTCAAAATGTTGAAAATAGAACTGCCCTATGACCCAGCAATTGCACTATTGGGTATTTACCCTAAAGATATAAATGTAGTGATCCAAAGGGACACATGCACCCGAATGTTTATAGCAGCAATGTCCACAATAGCCAAACTATGGAAAGAACCTAGATGTCCATCAACAGATGAATGGATCAAGAAGATGTGGTATATATACACAATGGAATACTATGCAGCCATCAAAAGAAATGAAATCTTGCCATTTGCAACGACGTGGATGGAACTAGAGCGTATCATGCTTAGCGAAATAAGTCAAGCAGAGAAAGACAACTATCATATGATCTCCCTGATATGAGGAAGTGGTGATGCAACATGGAGGCTTAAGTGGGTAGAAGAAGAATAAATGAAACAAGATGGGATTGGGAGGGAGACAAACCATAAGTGACTCTTAATCTCACAAAACAAACTGAGGGTTGCCGGGGGGAGGGGGTTTGGGAGAAGGGGGTGGGATTATGGACACTGGGGAGGGTATGTGATCTGGTGAGTGCTGTGAAGTGTGTAAACCTGGTGATTCACAGACCTGTACCCCTGGGGATAAAAATATATGTTTATAAAAAATAAAAAATTTAAAAATAAATAAATAAATAAATAAATAAAGCACTTTGAGTACTGTCTATTTTGTCCTATAACATTGACTGTACACACAGTTCGACGCTGCTCTACAGGTGCAACAGTGACTTGAACTGTGGGTATAAATAGTGCAGAGTCCAAGTGTGAAGATCTTCAGAATAAAGCATGGTCCAAGAGGTGAGCTTGAGCCGAGGGTAATCGCCCACAGACCTAAAGCTGAGGACTAGGCTAGGCTGTGGGTGAGCACAAACACAGGGTAAGTCGGTGTTTCGTGCGTAGGTGTGGTCTTGGAGAGACAAATGCGCATAGAACTGGGGATGATCCGTGAACAAAGGTCAGGGCTAGAAAAAAGATCATGAAGCATAATCTATACCAAGGTTTTGAGTCAGCATTAGGGACAGGGCTGTGGCTGTGGTCCCTGTAGTCTCTCAGAGAAGGTGAAAAAATACATACATCCAGATAAAGCCAACAGGTGAGGAAAGCACGGGAAGCAGGAAGTGAGAGAGAACTCTGACAAAGAGAATGACAGCACTTTGCAAAAGGGAAAAATGGAGCAGCTTCTGCTCAGCTCCAGCCAATTGTTCCAGGCAGGAATGTAGGCTTATTGTTCCTGGATTTTCTAGAAATTAAAAAAAAAAAAACAAAACAAAAAAACCAGAGATACAGAAAATCCAGCTATTTGAGGTGAAATCTCATAATTTTAATAATGCTAACATTTCAAATTAAAGCATAAAGCACACTTATAAACACTGCCTTGGTTCCAGTTCCTTTAAAGCTGGTTTTAGTCCTGAACAAGGGATGCTACATCCTTGTCCATCTGTGAGCCTTTGGTGTGTTTTTAATGGAATATCTAGCTGTTTTATTAGATAAAGTAAAAATCACAGTCTAATTTTTTAAAAACACAAATTATATCACATTGCTTGTACTCCTCAATGGCTTCCTATTCCATTCAGAATAAAATAAACCTAATCCATCTTTTAAGACCCTGAAAGATGCCCCCTGCCTACCTGTGCAGCCTCATCCCCTTCTTCCTTAGGCTCACTATTTCCCACACACATGACTATTCTGCTTCTTAGAACATGCCAAACTTTTCTTATTTTAGACATTTATAGTTTTTTATTCTTTCTTCTGGAATAATTCCTTTTGCTGCCCATGTCTACTGTGTATTTGGATGGCTCATTCATTTATCTGGAAATCTTCAACAGTATGTTTAAGATGTGTGTAAGAGCCCCCCTGCTGAACATCTAATCTCATCTGGTCCTCTGTGTTATTCCACTTATCATAGGACACTCATTATTTCCCTCATCCCATACACTGAATGCAGTTGGAATTTTTAAAACAAAATTATTTGTTAACATGTTAATTATCTGTCTCATACATTTGACTGTAGACTCCTGAGGATAAGGGAACCTGTTCATCTCGATCCCTGATATAACTTCAGTGTCTAACATACAGTAGGCATTCAACAAATATGAATTAATGGATCACTGCAGGAAAGGATTTAAAAGATTTGTTTCTTCCTTTCAAAGGGTCTGAAAGATTTGTTGATTTAGTACTGAATTCCTTGAATCTAGATCTTCTAGAAATAATTCTCAAATTTAGGTAAGGTACTCATCTCTTTTAATGAAAACCTGCATCAGTAGCCATCCAGTGCAATTTAAATTATTTTTTTTATATATAATATGTATACATAAATCTAGGGATAAACTTCTTTTGTTTATGGCTATTACAAAATTGTAAAACTAGATAATTTACAAGTTAATTTGTAAACCAGTCTTATAAAAACAATTCAAATTAATAATTTCATTTAGTATTATAGGTGATATTTTAATGACATAAATTGCCTCAGTTTAGGTGCAGTTCCATATTTAATGTTTCTGTGCTCTAATACCAATAATAACTATGCAGAGAATACCTGTTCACATAAGCATATTGAATAGAGCTAATAATTTCTTGGCTTGGTTTGTTAATTGAGGATATTTGGCCTCACACTTAACTAAATCTTTGCCTGCTAGAAATACTAAAATGTTAAATTTAATTACACATCTTCCAAAATGATTTTCTTTCACTTAAAGATAAAGCTATTAAGTCAACATTACTGAAAACTACATTAAAATGTTATATGAACTCATTGCTAGAATTGGGAGCAGCGATATTTGTAACTGCACATTTGCTATTTATTCTTACCATGAATAACTTGTTGCAGTAATGATATGCTCCAGTCTGGGTTTTCTGGAATGCATCCACTGCAATAATGTGTCTTCTTAGCACTGATGCCCAAGTACTTCTGAGTTTTCAAAAGTCAGGTGATTACTTTGTCTTCCTGTTTCCTGCCATAAGCAATTGTGTATTTGGTGAATGGTAGTTTCATCTGACCTCTACTTTGAAACAGGTCATAATCAAAAACAGAAATATTGGTTCCAAATTTTGTGTCAAGAATCATTTATAAAGTCCTCATCCAGATACCCCAGAATACCTCACCCTGCAAATACCTAAGGAAGCATACATACATATACAACCACGTGCTTTTATTTATAGTATGTATGGAGGTATATATGTTTGTGTGTGTACACATACAAAATTTAAAATTTAAATTCCCATAGGCACCCCCTACCTTGCCCCTTACCTAACTGGAGAAACTGTATTAAAAGATACAGCTATCTTTTAACTCTCAAAAGCCTAAGGCATTGACTATGGAAAGTGAGGCTCTAGACCAGACTTGAAACATGTAGGCTTAAAATAAAAATACAAATAGGAAGGGGAATCTCTCTCTAGTAATGTATTGTTGTCTTTGAATTCAGCTCTGGTTAGGGGAAGGTTTATCTGTTCTGGATATCACATTCATAGGGTTTTCTGAAATTGTGCTTCTCCTGAAGACACCGTTCACATAAATGCAGTATGACTGGCGTCCCCGGAGCTGTGCAGTGTGTGCCTGTCCATGCCGTGGGAGAGTGCATAACCTTCCATCTGCCTCTGTGGCAAGTGTTTTGTCCTGCCTCTTGGAGGGACCTGCATTTTCCCCATTCTAGTTTTCACAGTCAGCCATCATTTTGGTATTCCCTGTCATAGAGATCTTCACATTCTAAAAGTTGACTTTTGCTTATAATGAATATTTGGCATCATGGAGTAATGCAAGTAGAATAACGAGTTGTGTTTTGCTTTTCATGCCAAGATGTGACAGGGGTCAGCATCACATATAATATGCAAGCCTGGATTGAAGAGTTTGTGTGGTGTTTCGTATTCTATATTCACATTAGGTTCTGGAACAAGTTCTAGATCAATAAAAACAATGATCTCTTCTTTTTAGGGGAATAGAATGATCTCCATTGGATTAAAAGAACATCTGATGGTTGGGTGTTCTTTTGGATGGAGATCAAAATCTTCGCACCTTGGAGTAATGATGGAGAGGGCTCTCTAGGGGACATACTTGCACTTGTTACAGTATCAGTTCTCCTCAAGATGTACTTTCTCTCCAGTTCAACAAGACCAAGGTAGATTATGCCATCTTATCTACTTAACTGGGCCACCTTTGGGTATCCTTCCTTTCTATTAGGGATATCATCAGTTTTCTAACCTTCTAGTATCAGGTTCTTGGATTTACCTTAACACTTCATTTTATTTTCTTTGCTGTTGATAAATCACATAGTATTACCACACTTTTCCTTACAATGCATTTTATGCTCCAAGTGCATCACAAAAATGTAATGGCTCCCTTGAATCTACAGTAGAAAGGCCACCCCTTAAGGTTCACACTTATTCACAGTTTGGCCTTACAACAATTCTTATTACCTACTGCTATCCAGCACAGCCCATGTGATTGTTACAGGGATTATTTCTCCGTCTTTGGCACGTATGAAACTCATTTTTCCTCTAAGCTACTATTTGTGTGTGTGTGTGTATACACACGTACATAAATAATAATAAATAATTATATATTTATTAAAAATATATTTTTATTATAAAAATTATAAATATATATATATATATTTCTACTTGAATCCATTTTAAGTTTTTCTCAATTGATCCAAATACTGCCCT
Organism: Mustela nigripes; assembly: GCF_022355385.1. Lineage (NCBI taxonomy): Eukaryota > Metazoa > Chordata > Mammalia > Carnivora > Mustelidae > Mustela > Mustela nigripes. Next base: position 105,636,122 of record NC_081558.1, read on the forward strand.
TTTCTCAAGTTGTGCCTCAGCCACACTTCTCTGTGTTGGCAATTGACGTTGAAATGATGATTCCTTAGTGTAAATTCTTATCATTTACATATGTAGCTTACCACACTAATTCATCCATGTATATCAAGTTATTTACTTCTATTATTTGTCGGTTTTAATTGAACAGATATTTACTAAATTCTTATCTGTGGCTTATTGCATTTTAGCATCTTAAGGAAATATCAGATATAATTCTGTCCAAAAGAGGTACTCAAAATCCAGTAAGAAAAATAAGGTATTTTCACGTGCAACCATTATATAAAGTTCTGTTTTTCTTTGAAGGGTAAGCAAGTGGGCACCTGGGTGGTTCAGTCATTTCAGTGACTGCCTTCTATTCAGGTCATGATCTTAGGGTCCCAGGATCTGGAATGAGTCCCGCACTAGGCTCCCTGCTCAGCAGGGTATCTGCTTTTTCCTCTGCCTCTCCCCCTGCTTGTGCTCTTTCTCCCTCTTTCTCTCTCTCTCCCTTGCAAACATTAAAAAAAAAAATCTAAGGGAAAGAAATTACATAGTAAAGGTTATAGGAGTTTAGAAAAGGAGAGGTTGAAATTAATGGGAGTATGTGAATCCCCAGGAAGGAAGTAGCATTTGAACTGAGCTTTGAGACATGGGTGGAATTCAGGTAGGCAGAAAGGAAGCATTCTAAGGGGTTGAATAACAAGAAAAAAGATTTGTGAGTGGCTACAGGTAAGCGATTCAGAGGACACCTGGGTGTCTAGGAATGTAGGACTGCAGATTCATTGGGAAGTGGAGCTTGGAAAGTTAAGTTGTTGGAAATGAGACCAGAAATATAAATTGGAGCCAGGCTGTCTGTTGTACAAGATTATAAATTCTATCCTAAAGTTTTTAGACTTTAGATGATGGAAAGTTGAATGCTTTGATCACAGAAATGAATCAATCAGTATTTGATGATAGATATTTTGTCTTTGGAACCGAGTTAGATGCTATTCATTTTGAGGAAGATATCATGTAAATTATAAAGAATTTCTAAGTTATTTCACAGATCTAACATCATCCACTCAGTACCTTTGAAAATTGTATCATTAGCCTTTTCTTTTACTCCCAAGGAGAGTAAGTCCCAAGAAAGTTTAAGTAATCTGCACAAGGTCACACAACTAAAAGGCATAGAGTCAGGAATTTCCCCATAGGCTAAGATTCATACTCCATGCTTTCCTTCATTACCCTGTATCTTTTTCTCAGTTGAATTTTTAGTTTTCCAATAAAAGCTTCGATCCTCATTTAGTATACAAAATTAAATAATGTATAAATATGTTATATGGGTTATTTTTCTCACATGCATTCTGCTTAGTTCTTTCCAGATACTGAAACACTGACGGTACGATCTCTTGTATGACTGAGGTTCAAGACCCAAATTTGGTTCCTATAAAGGGTAGCATCCTTACCATTCTTAACAGGAGTGAGGTTGGTATGTAAGGATGACATAATATTAAATTCTCGGGCCCAGGGGACCTCCTTAGTTATAACTTCTAAAAATCATCCTACCTTTTTCAGATGGCTTCTTTGGCTCTTCATATTTTGAAATAAATGTATTTTCAGCCATCTTTAGGGTCCATTTTCTTGGCCTCTGACTTAGTATAGGCTCTGAGAAGAATTGAGCAACACACATGGTATAGTGATAAAAATGCTTTTGATGAGAATTTATAGAAAATCTGGCTCAATATGGCTTGATTGCTAAGGAGATGATCTGGCTCATTGTACTGGGAAATACAGAGATAGTCCAGACTTCAAGGTGGGTTGGTCAAGTGGTCCAGCTCTCTTATCAAGAATTTGATTTCCTCTTCATCTTCTGCTCGGCCATCTACAGTGTTGTTGGCTTCCTTCTTAGACTAGTTTCACTTGTGGCTGTAGAGAGAATGCTGCCTGAAGCAAACTCAGACTAGACCCAGTGGGATAGATAGGCTACCACTGAATACAAATTTACAAAATTTTCGTGCCAGAGAATTATCATTCGTACATTGCTGCAGACATAGTTTACAAAGGTTAACCTTAAACAGTTTGTTTAGGTGGGATTCCATGACTGATGGAAAGTAATTAGGACCTTCCTCTAGAGCTGGTATACTGGTAATTCTGATCCAAACAAAATGGCTGCTGTCCAGGGGACACTGAAAAGAAAGAAATAGTATCTACTCTACATCAGGATAAATGATATTCTTGAAGCCATTTATGCTTTTTCCACTTTCAAAGAGTTTTCTTTTTAATTTATGTCAACATACCTTTATCTGAAATTTATTTTGGGGACTGCTGATGAAGCCATTACTCAGCAAACCCTAGAGGCCTTTGAAAGTGAAATTTCTGTTATATATAGTATTCTGAGCAAGACATGCAGTGAATGAAAAATTTCATCTGTCAGCATTATAGTTACTTCATTTTGGGGGGGAGGTTAAATACAGCATGTTCTTTTAGAAAAAATAAATTAAGCATATGGAGCATTAACCAGTGCTACTCTCGTCCCTGCTCCCATGATTAGATCTAACCATTTATAATTCAGCCTCCTTTGATTTAATTTTTAAGTGAATATTGGAATAATTAATCTGTGTTAGTTCAATTTGGAGACTAAGAAAACACTTTGATCAATCAAGAGCAAAAGGCAAATGTCAAAAGATAATCCAGGTAAGCTGATCAGGAGTCCTTTTTACATTACAAAATGTACTGACCAGCTGTTCTTTGTTTTGTAGCGTAGAGTACATCATACATAGCATGAGACTCCAGATGACTTTTGCTGTGCCTCATATTGCTTGTGATTGGAGCATTGGGCAAGAATTTTTTTTTTTTTTAACTTTGGTTCAATTTAGAAAGAGTTGAAAGAGATCTCTTAATGTTTTCCCATCGTGAGATATTTGCTTTCTGTATTTAGCAATTACTCCACTCAGTTGGCAACTTTATTTGTAAAATACCTTGTTCTTTTGTTATTACTATCTATAGCAGCACCATTTGCCTCAGCATCCTCTTGGAAGAGAGGATGATCTTCTCTCTTAATCAGTACATCTTTTTCCCACTGGTGAGCACAGCAATCACACAGCTTTTCTACACTGAGTAACTCCCTGGAATTAGTCATGGGCTCCCATACTCCGTACTGACATTCAATATTATAATTATGTCTAGAGGAGAATGGAAGGAATTTACTGTTGAGATTTAAAGTGTGATGATCCCAAGTGGAATGTTAGGATCCCAAATGGAATGTTAGGGAAAGAATGGGTTTTATGAGCAAAGTGGGAAGAATGGCGAGTTTGTTTTGCTAAGTCTCGTGATCGATTATTTCTTTCCTTTTCATTCTGTATTTATCCCTGCCAACATCTAGCACTGAGACTGCTTCGCTGGGGCCTTCATTAGATTCCTTGACGTCCTTTCTTTATCCCTACTGCATAGACACTAATTCTGCATGCGGGTACCAGCTGCATATCCCTAACATTCTGATGTCCTCTATGCTGTTACCTCTCTACCAGCTGCGCAACTCCCAGAAAGTCCTTCTCCCTTCTCATTCACAACCCAAATCTATCTGTCTCTTAAACTCAGGCTGGGTCACACCTAGGCTACAACCCCTTCCCTAGTACTTTGGGCCACAATAAGTATCTTACTCTTTTCTTTCTTTTCTTTTCTTTCTTTCCTTTTTCTTTTTTCTTTTCTTTTCTTTTCTTTCTTTCTTTCTTTCTTTTTGTAAACATTAAGCACCTTAATATTCTAAGGGTTGGGAAATGTAATTTAAATTTTGAAATCCCCAGATCCAGATACATAGGACACACTGGGTTAAAAGAAGCTGAATGAGCCAGGCAGGATTATTATGATGACTTAAAACATGATTTTGTGGCACCAGACTAGATTAATTATTTATTCTATGTTTCCCCCCCCATCTTACTCATACTCCCCATTCTGGAGCAAGGACTATGTCTTCATTTGTTTGAGTTTGTCAGTGGGACACAGGAATATTTGTAGGCTTTTTTGTTTGCTTGAGTTGGACAACAAAGAAATTGGCTAAAGCGGTGGGGTCTTTATGGGGCACGCGCTGCAATAACATCTGACCCAGATGGAGACAGACTTTGGGTGGGTGGTGTCTGCCCTGTGTGGGGACCTGTCCCACTGCTCTATCTCCTGACATGGCCGCTGCCGCCTGCCAGACTGAGGGTGTGGGACTCTCAGCAGACCGTACTGGCGTGTAGTCTTCTAGGGCCCAGAAAGAGGCTTGGAAGTAGAATAATTCCTTTTGACAAGAGAAGAAGGGAGGCCCAGGCAGATTGCCTATTCAAAAGGAAATGCATTTCCTGTAAACTAGAAGGAAAGCGGAATTGAGTGTTATGTGAGAACACGTATCTGCATGATGTTTGACTGCTTTTCAAAACAGCGTGCTTCCTAAGGCATCCATATTTTATCAGTGTGTACAACCAGGGATTTATTCACTTTACAATGTTTGTTCCACAGAAAAGTGGGCTGAGCAGATTCTGGGCAGAGAAAATTTGTAACAAGAATTCAGACACAAAGCATCATGTAGAGATAAAGCCATTGCACTGTTGCATGCTACTTGAATGAGCAAATGTTTCTTCTAGTTGATGCAAATCAACAGTTATCTTGAAACAGTGACTTAATTCTGAAGAGCAGCTAAATAAATACTATGATATATTAGTGGAAAGGGCAATATTATTTTAGTTTTCTAAACTTCCTTTTACTTTCTGCCAGGTACACCTTGTAATTACTTCAAATAGGGTGTCCCACAATCTAGTATTTGAAAAATTCCCCTCAATCACAGGAAGTCTGAAAACCGTTCATACATGATAAAGATAGTTCTGTGAAGAGAATAATCACTTTGGAAAATTATACTTCGTGAGTGGTGGTGAACATCAGGATTTATAAAACAAAAAATATTATTTACATAACTATTATTTATATAATACTTTACAAAGTACTTTGACCTATGCTCTTTCCTTGAAACCCAAAAAGACTATTAAAGAGGAGGGGGACCTGGTGTTTTAGCATGTAGTTTTAACATATTGAGCATGTAGGCAAGGGTCTGGGTTCCAGTCTCACTTTGCCACTAGCTGCAACACTACATGTACGTTACTTAAACTAAGTTAGAAAGACTTAGTTTTCTCACTAGTAAAATGACGATAATGGGAGTATCTACTTCTTGGACTGTCGTGATAAGTTAGGGGAATAAACATGGTACTTGGAAAATAGTAAGTACTCCATACATATTTTCTCTGAGATAGGGCACAGATATAGCTGGAGGAGTCAAAAGAGTTGTCCAAGATCAGAGAGCTGAAATGGGACTAGGTCTCAGGCCGACTGCCTCCCAACAGTATTTTAATTTTATAAATTCTTGGCAGAGGTGAAGGTGGAACTTTGGCCTATATTTTTCACAAAGCCAGTGTGCTTATCAGTGACAGGAAGTATGACCTACCTTTGCCCACGTGCAGAAACGGTGTGTCAGGAATTGAATAAGTATCTAATTTAATGATGTAAAGTGCAGTCACTTAGCCTCTGGTTAGGAAGCACCCAAATCTCTGTTTACGGGAGTTTTCTTTTTCTGTCATGAACTTGAAAATATATAATTGATCAAACAGCATATTAAACTATATCCATATGTCGCCTCCAGTGAAGTTAATTCTTAATTATTCATGCTCTGTTGTGTACTATGAATAATTTTTTAGCTGATTTTTCACATTCGGTCAGATTATCTTGTGTATGCTTTTTAGCCCGTCTCGACTCTTCCCCATTCCCAGCAGTACCTACCGTCTGCCTAGGTGGTATACCTACGAGACTTGAAATACAATACAAATGAGTCTAGTGCTCAAAATAAACATAGTTATGTTCCATAACCACCAGGAACAAAGGATCTTGTGTACTGGCAATACTTTCAGCTATATTGTCATTGTTTCTTCTCCCTTTTCATCCCTACTAATGCACATGACCAAAAATTGTCTATAAACCATACTACAATAGAATCTCCTCATTATTTGGAAGACCTTGAACCAGATATCTTCTCCTTATGTTTCCAGATCCCCTGTCCACTCTCCTATCTGTGCTTTCTACCTGGGAGATGGGCCTTTGTGAATATTTCAAGGGGTTCTTATATAATCTGGCTCCTTATTGGATTTGTCCCATGGGGAGCCTTGGTGGCCCATGAATGGGGCAAGAGAGTGAGATCAGAATATTTATTCCTCTAGTTTCTTTTCTGTGAAGCCACCTCTAGCTAGACATGACAGAGTGTCACCACTTGTTTCTAGACAGCATGAGTTGCACAACCTTCTCTCCTGTTGGTTTGAGTCACATGTCCTTCTCGTCTCACCAAGCTAGCGGAGCTCTGTCTTAGCCGTGAGTTCGCACACTCTCTTTGCAGTTTCCCTCCACCTGGCTCTCCCTTCTTTCATTAGTCTGTTAGTAGGTAAACACTCCACCAGCTATCCTGATTTAGGAATGCCACGTGATTCCTTTAGGGGTCCAGTCTGATACCAACCTCAGTCATTCAAAAGCATTTCTTGGACACATGCTTGTCTCTGGCTCCTCTGTGTTACTCCTTCCTTCAGGAGCCAGGAGCCGTTCATTGTCTGCCCAGTGCTTTCAGAATAGAAGGCATCCAAGCCCATTCACAGTGTGACTACAATTAGTCTTTCCTTCTATACTTTGACCAACCTCCTCCAGATGCCCTCTCTTCCAACAAAACTGGACCGCCAGTATTTCAATCCTCAGTAAGTCTCTCCGGGAGTCACTTTACCCCTCTTTATCTTTATAAAGATCCTAAAGTTTAACTTCTTTCTAGCCTTTCCACATTGATGGCTGCTCTTGCGGCGGTAGTTCATGAAAAGGTGTCACTGGAATTTAATAGTGCCAAAATAGGGAGCATACGGTGGGTGGCTTTGAGGACTGTAGAGCTGATGCCATTGCTTCATTCATCATAAGGAACATCAGTTCTTTATCAAGTACTTCCTGTATGTTCTGATAAAATGATGAGTAACTCATTAGGGTCGTGGAGAGTGGGGGTGAGTCAGGCTTTGGAGGCAGACAGTGGGGGTTTATATCTGGATTCTTCTACTTATTAGCTGAGGGCCTCTGAGCTCTATTTTCTCATCTGTAAACAAAGAGAATGTTTTCCTCACAAATTGCTGTGAGGCATAGATGAACCATTCACTGTGTTGAGCCTTTTAGATAAATCGATATAGAAAAGAAAACATCAAAATTGTAGCTATCATTATTTTTTTTTAAGATTTTATTTATTTGAGATAGAGAGACGGAGAGGGAGAGAGAAAGTAAGCATGAGGAGGGGGCGGTGGGGAAGGGGCAGAGCAAGAGGAAGAAGCTGGCTCCCCGCTGAGCAGGGAACCCAACATGAGGCTTGATCCCAGGACCCTGAGATCATGACCTTTGCCAAAGGCAGAGGCCTAACCGACTGAGCCATCCAGGTGCCCCTACAATTGTAGCTATCATTATTACTTTTACATTTTTCTACTGAAGTAAAGAAGCTCCCACATGAGCCCCGAAGCCAGTGTTTAGGTCATGTGTGGAAGGTTTTTGTCCAGTTGAATGGTCTTGGGTCTCTCTCAAAGCTCAGTATCAGATGTCACCTCATCTTGAGCTTTAGGCTTTCATGGGGATCAAAGAACTTAATTTTTCTGCTGTTTGATGATAGCTTGGGGAGTTCATAAATTGTAACATTATTTGATGAATTGCCTAGATAATTTTCAGCAGGATTTCTTCTATATCTATCTTTCTAGCTAGCTTGCTATTTAACTTAATAATTTTGGGCTTGCATGTATGCTGTTCAGTCAGGATTTTAAGACACAAAGGAGCTGTGTTCTGCCCCTCCAAGCTTCTCTATCATATGAACAGCTTCTGCAGTGATTTGTAATCCTTCTAATTTTTTGTCATTAAAGAATCATGAGATGAGAATCTTGGGTTTAACAAAGCTGGGTCTGTCCTAAAGATACTGTAATCCATAATCACTTTAGAAATTCTGGCTTTTTCTTTTATTTCTATTATTATTTCTATTATTTTTCTATTATGTCTGTTATTTTAGCTTTATAACCACTCATAAATGACTAAAAAATCTTTGAATTTGTACTTCCCTCATATTTTCTGCATTTCTTTAAGTATTTCTCAAAACAAAACCTCAGAATAAATGAATATTGCATGACCTCTAACGTTTGCAACGATGTTCTTTGTACTCCCTTATCAAATTTATTGGCATCCATGCAAGTTGGACATTTATAAATGCATCATTTAATTTATCAGCCTTCTGTGTCCCACTCATTCAATTTACAGGTGAACAGGAAAAAAAGTCGTCTTTTCTGGGTATAGGTGGAAGCTCTGAAAATGCTCTGGAACAACCCATCCTCAACCTCAACTAACTTCAGGTTAGAACAGACCTTTGATTTAGGGTTCTCCGGCATGCTTACAAGAACATCATGTTTTTCAACTCCAGTTCTTAGACTGGGTCAGTTTCGTGTTTTGCCCTATTGTAGTGTATAAACCCAGTGATTGGAAGCTACTTTGATTCCAGTTGTAGTCAACAGTGTTTCTTTCGTTACAGGCAGAAACTTAATTCGAATTAACTTAAGGAGGGATGGCATTTTTATTAGGATACTAGGATTGCTCACGTAAGAGCTGCAAGAATGAGATTACATACAGGATTTCAGGGACTGGGAAAAGGGCTCGAGAGCCCGCAGAACATTCTGTCACTTCTACCATTCCTTCTCCCTGTTGACTTTGTTCTCTCTCTTTTGTCATGCTGTTTAGGCATGGCTGCGGACACCTACAGCTGTGAACCCAGAACAAAAAACGATGAGAGTTTTCTCTAACCAATTCAATATATGAAAATGCAAGAAAGGGCTCATCTTGGCTCATATTTCTGTCTATGCACCATCACTGTAACAGAGAAAATGGGGTGCTGTGATTGGCCACATCTGTATCATGTGCCTACTCCTATAGCCTGGGAGGCCAGTTCCTATGATTAGAAACATTATGAGAATCACTCGCCCCCGAAAGGGATAGATGTTGCTGGAAATAGAGGAGGGTATTCTTAACTGCCAACAACAACAGATGTCTAATGCACAAAGGGGAATTAATTTTTAAGTTTTAATTTCTATATAATTAAACAACACCTGCTTTACCTTATTGCAGAGTTATATTCATTCAAAAATATTTATTTAGTAATTTTTATGTGCCAGATAGTAAAAAGATAAATACGCTGTTCTCTACCCTTAAATTAAAAAAAAATACATTTTTAATAATTGTCCTTTGTATTAGCTAGGTTTTCTTCCATATGCTGCATAACAAACAACCATACATCTCAATGGCTTACAATGACAGATATTTAATTCATACTTGCATTTCATGAGTACTAAAGGTCATGAGTCCTGGAGTATAGCTCTATTCCATATATCTTTCCACTGTAGGACTTATGCTGAAAGAATAACCTCTACCTAATACATGATATTTTCAACTTGGAGGGTAAGAGCAAGAAAACTTGAGCCAAACCACACTTCATTGTTGACAGCTTCTGCTTAATCATTGCAAACATTGGTTCACCATTCTTTTGGCCAGTGCATGGCACATGGTCAAGCTCAATTTCTATCTCATTTCTATCTCTATCAATGAGATAGAAATGCAGTCTTTTCCCACAGAATGTATGACAAATCACATGGCCGTGAGTAGAGATGTAGTATCTTATCATAGAGAGGAAAAAAATGCTTGAGGACAGTAACTTCAACTAGTATACTTTACAAAGCAATACTGGGTTTTCACTCTATTCATTTGGTGTGTGTTTGAAAAAAAATATTTGTACGTATTTAGTAATTGCAGTTACTTTTCTTTACAGTAGATGGAAATTAAATGAATGTAGCTGGCCTACCAATGTTATTTCTGTGTTTTGTTTCCTGGATTCACCACCCATGTATGCGGGTTTTGATGACTACCATGTCTTTGACTACCTCATCATAATCTGTTCGCGATACAGGATTTCAAGTACTTTTAGCTGGTCTAGAAAACCTATTGGCAACTAGGCATGGGAATAAATCAGTAAAACCATACCCCAATCAGTCTTAGCCATTCCTAAGATTAAGTCAAACGTCTATGGTTTGAAGATGAGGTGGCTGAGAATTTCTCTCTAATGCTACATTTCAGTTGGCCCTACCAAGTATTCTGTGTCTTTAATTTCATTGTTGAGTTAAACACTTATTCATTTATTGAACACATGATAAGAGTTAAGATTACAAAGATGAGCACACTCATAGGTTTGGCACTCAAAGAAGTCACCGAAGTAGAGTAAAGAGTATGTAAATTGTAGAATTTTTTCCAAGTATGGAAATTAAAGGGAAAATGACTACCTATGTCTGGAGCCTGGCATGGAGGGAAGGCATGGGCACAGGGAGAGTTTTCTTGGAGCAGGTGGGGCTTGGGCACAATTGTGAATAATGAACTGAAATTTTTTAGGTAGAAATTGAATTTATGCTTAGGAAGTACTGAGTAGTGGAATAGCAAGTAAGAACTTGAAATTATAGAGACACAGATTTTTTTTTTGTCTGTTTTTAATAGCCTTGGAGGCATGAAGAGATCAAACTAAGGAGCCAAACAGATGAGAGCAAGAGAGCTGGAGAAAATGAGATCATTTCCCTTCTTTGAGCAGAGAGAGTAATTATTCTGTCTCTCCTCCTCCCCTCCTCTGGAACAGCTGGACGTTCTTTAGAAGTTTTAGGTTATTGTCCTTGGAGTGCCTGGGAGATTTTAAATTATCAAGCTTTTATTTTGGAAGCTCTGGGACTATGGGCTTCTGCAGACCTTTAGACTTTAGGAGCTGGTAGGAACCAGAGTTAGAAGAAACCAGGCAGGGGCGCCTGGGTGGCTCAGTGGGTTAAGCCGCTGCCTTCGGCTCAGGTCATGATCTCAGGGTCCTGGGATCGAGTCCCGCATCAGGCTCTCTGCTCAGCACGGAGCCTGCTTCCCTCTCTCTCTCTCTCTACCTGCCTCTCCATCTACTTGTGATCTCTCTCTGTCAAATAAATAAATAAAATCTTAAAAAAAAAGAAGAAGAAGAAGAAGAAGAAACCAGGCAACAATACTGTATGGCACTGAATTCCACAGGAAAGGGAGAGTGTTATCACAGGAGACATGAACTTTCCTTCTAAATATTTGAGTCTATATAAAGGTCTAGCAAGAGAGGGCTGCAGGAGAGGTTCTTTGAAACAGTGAAAGAGAATATAAACCATGGTTTACATTTTTCTCCTTTTAAAAATAGTACATTAATGTAATTGTTTTTATTATGGGTATTTTTATATTGTTATTGGCTTCATTATACATAAGGGTCAATCAAACAGAAATTTTTTTTTTTTTTGCCATTTGCATCTCTTTAAAGATTATTTATTTATTTATTTGACCGACAGAGATCATAAGCAGGCAGAGAGGCAGGCAGACAGAGAGGAGGAAGAAGCTCCCCGCTGAGCAGAGAGCCCCATGTGGGGCTGGATCCCAGGACCCTGAGATCATGACCTGACCCGAAAGCAGAGGCTTAACCCACTGAGCCACCCAGTCGCCCCCTGCATTTCTTTCTATTATTATTATACTAAAAATAATTTTGTGGCATATAGGAGGGAAATTTCTTTAAAATAACCTGCTCTGGGTATCACGTGTGCTGGTTATATCCCTAGCTGGTTCCCAAAGCTAGGAGTAGAGGCAGGGACTTGGGGCAAGCTCTGTCCCAGGGAAGGAGACCGTGCATCTGAGTGAAACCTTCCCAGCGCAGTCCATCCCTGCAACTCAAGCAAAGCATTTTTGGAACATCCAGTCCTTGCTGGGCGCTGCTCCTGCAATGGCATTAGGATTGTGAACAAGGCCGGAGAGCCATACAGTCTAGTAAGGAGTGAGTGAAAGTAATCATGGGAAATAAAATACTTTGAATTAGAGCACAGACAAAATAAAACAGCGTGGGGGTGATACGTGGCGGGGTGGGGGGAGCAGCAGTTTAGATAAGGGGTGAGGCGAGGTTTCGGGAGTGGTGCCATTTGATAAGCAGCCAGCTCTGTGAACATACGGAGGAGGAGCGGTCCAGACGGAAGGGCTGGCCGCCACAGGGGAGCACAGAGAATAGGCTGTGTTTGTCCAAAAGAGAGAGACAGGCCACAGTGGCTAGAGTAGATTGAACATGTGGAAAAGGAGTTTTGTTTCGTCTTGCGGTAGGAAACTGGCCTTTTAGAGCCTAGAGGACTAGCAGACATGCTCTGATGTTGATGAATGTCTGTGATGGCTGTCGGACTCTACACGCTAACCTCATAGACCTAATGTTGGATTTTCAAAGCACTGTAATGTATTTAGAAAAACTCTCCTGCCATTTTGAGTAAAAATGCCTTTAGTGCTGAATTTTTAAACAATCTTTCTTAACCTTTAGCTTCCTAGGCTCTGAATGACAATACATTTAATATGACTAAAATTTTTTGTATTAAAATAAATAATTTATTTTACTGGCCCTTTGATTATGCCCCTGACTTCTTACACAGTGCCTTTGTTTAGTTTTACCTCAGGGGCAGAAATGAGAAGTGATTATACTGTTCATTTCATCACACATTAACATCTTGATTCAATGACAATTCATCTCTCATTTTGTTTTAATCCTGAAATACTTTTTCTCCTTTATATTTGATTCTCACTCCCATGTCCCTTCTCCTCATGATATGTGGGATCAGATATACGCCAAATACATAAATGCATCTTTGTAAGAAGTATGTCCTATGTAGGCGTGCATTTTTAATTTACAGAAGTGCTAGTTATTCATTTCCTTTTGATGTTTCACATGGCACTGTGCTCAGGTTCTATCCATGTTGTTGTGGGCATGCCGACTTTATTGCACAGTAGGCCAGTTTCTGTAATTACTTTTTTCCTTTCCCATTCTCGCTGTGATAGAGCTGCTGTCAGTTCTGGGCATGACAGACCCTGGTGACCGTCACTCCATGCATTCCCTTGTAGACCACCTACCTGGGTTTCCAGCACAGAGGGATTGTTTTGGAGTCAAAAGACACTTAACGACTTAATTTTGCCAAGCCTCATTTCTATCTTACACAATCTACACAGTTTGTTAAACAGACATGGCTTTTTCTTGGCTGAGCAGGTGATTGTGGGGGCCCGGCTCTGCTGCTGATTATCCTCTGGGAGCCCACTCTCTCATTATTGGGAAGGAAGGACATAACATGGAGAAGGAAAGCTAACGTGTACCCTGTGGTGTTTGATCAGTGGGGACTCATACAATTTAATATACATACAAGTTCATCGATAAAGAAACAGAGATGTGTAAGTATGCATGTGTTAGCAAGTGTGCACGATCTTCCTAGATCTATCGGCTGAGAGGTTCTAGAAACAATGGCTCTCCAGGTGCTGTGAGCACACTTAGCACCCAGATCTTAGTTTCTAAACAACATTTTTCTGGGAAAGGAACCCAGATCCCTTGGAAAAGTGTTTGATTCCAGGGCTGGGTAGGCCAAATACAAGATGAGCCTGGAAACCTTGGGATACAAAAAACTGTGCAGGTTCTCAGAACAGGATGAGAACTTGTCAGGAGAACAGAGGAGCCCACCTGAAAGGGCTCTTCATGGTCAACACTGGCACAGTTTGAAAAAAAAAAAATGATAGTATGAGATTTTAGTCCGTAGGACAAAATAAATATCCATGAATCCATACTGATGTAAATAAATGATCAAATAAATAAATGGGGGTGAGGGAGAGGATTACTTTTTCTTACAGAAGAATTCCAGTGAATAAGTGTGGAAGGAAAGAAACCCCAGAGTTACGACGACCACAGCTAAGGTGTCCTAGGGATGCTAAAATTGGTGGGTGAATATTCAAGGAGAAACTGGATATTTGTATGGTTTCAAAGTGTCTTCCTCAAGAAATTTATTCTTCCCAGTAGAGAAACCCAGAAGCTGTGACCTTAACCAAGAAAGCAACATTAGTATCCCTGGTGATAAGACACATTGACATCATTAACTCCTTGATAGGATGCACCGAGATGGACACACCATTATTTCTGTGGCTTTCTTTCTTCTTTCTTTCTTTCTTTTTTTTTTTTTAATGCATAACTTCAATTTAATCATGTCAAAAACAGCAGTTAAGTCTAAATTGTGAGACAGTCTTTACAGCTACTGATCAATAATCCTCAACCATGTCACGATCATGAAAAATGAGGGAAGACAGAGGAACTGTTCCAGGCTGGAGGAGATTAAGGAGAAATAACTCAATGCAATTTGGGGCCCTAGAATGGATTCTAAAATAGAAAAAAAAAATCTGGGAAATTTTAGTGGGAACTCTGGTAAAATTTGGAAAAAAAGGTCGCCAGTTCAGTGAATAATGTGATACCAATGTTAATTGGCTGGTTTTGGTAATTGTAGAGTAGGTGTGTACGTTAACATTACGGGCAGCCGAATGATGGGTATACAGTGTCTTTACTACTCTACTTATTTCTCAGCGTTTCTATAAGCTTAAAATGAACTCAAAATAAAAAATAAAGGGAAAAAAATATTATCTTTGAGCTCAGCAGGCAGGAATCCTTGACCTCTCTGTTCACAGGACTTCCTGTCTCCTGTGTACTATCAAAGGGGCCTTTTGAATCTCTCGCTCAGGCTTTGCCCGTTCTCCAGAGTGGGCCACTTGCATCTGGTGTCCTCAGTTAGCCCCAAAGTCCAGTGGGCTGAAGGCACAGAGCTTCTCTGTGAACCCCGAATTTTCAGTTCAAATGCATTGTCTGAGAAGGATTTCCTGTATGAAGTCCAGGGCATTGGCTTGGGAGTCAGAAGGACTCTCTTCTCTCTGAGCTCTGCCATTACTTAGCAGTGAGGCACTGGGCATACGGGAGTGTTTTGTGTGCACAGTATGCCCATCTTTTAGAAAAGTACATAATCGTTAATCCGCTTCTATTTCTGAGTTTACCATCATCTTCCCACTTCTGTGTCTTTACAATCACGTAGTTCCTTTTTCAGAAGCAAACAGACCTTCTTCTCTGTGATGTAGGTGTGTTTCCTGACCCAGCATGTGGGAAGCTGCTAGCATGGGAATGCTTCCTGGCTTCATGAAGGTAACTGCAACATCTATGGTTTTTCCCTTCAGTGCGGCGCTGTGGGTGTCCTACTCACCGACGGGGCTCGGTCTGGCTAAAGTGAGTCTCTGCTGCCCCCGTGTGGCTTATTCTAGGTACTGTAGGGGCAGTAAACTTTCAAAGGGAAAACAGATTTAGGAGTTAAATCATAGACCTTTAGAAAAGTAAATCTCTCAGAATTCACCCAAGTAAACCCCTTTATTAATAAGAAAAGGAATGCCCAGAGAAGTGCATTGACCTTCCCTGTGCTATTTGGTGATCTGTTGTAGAATTAGGAGCTGAACCCACACCGGTGTGGCTGAATTTAAAGTGTCAGACGTGTGACGGGGGAATAAGATTCTAAGACTTTGAAACTCGAATAACACAAAAATTCTAAGGCATCACTGGGGCTGATCTGTAAAGAATTGTTTCCCTTTTACTTTGCTCCATGAAGGTGTTACAAATAATACTGCAAAAAAAAAAAAAAAAAAATTACAACTAGAAGCAGCCACTGGTTCTTACAGAGTAGATATTTTAACCCTAAAATGATGGAACCTAACTAAGACTATACGGCCATTCTTTTGAGTTACATCTTTATTTTTTTCTCAGGTCATTACAACTTCTTTGCTGGTGTAAATGCCCATATACAAACTGTGTAAGGGTCGGGGGGATACTGCTGTAAAGGGGAAGGGAAGGGCTAGAGATTTGAAGAACTGGGTCTGGTTTCAACGCCTTCCCATTCCATGAGTGTGAGCTAATATAACTTCTATCAGTCAGAGCACTGATTTCCTTCCTCGTCTATGGTAGTAACTACCTTTGTTGCAGAGTTTTGTGGAGATTAACAGCGAAGATGATGTAAAATTGGGAGTAAACTGCAAAGCACAATACCTATGCTTATTATTTTATTGCAATCATGGACTGAGTGGAAATGAGACAAAGAAAATTTTCAATTATAGGAAAGCTCTCAGGATCTGCTGTTCCTTTGCTGCTGAGGAAGGGACCTTTGGTAAAAGTCAGGAACTCTGCTCTCCTCACATGTAGAGGTAGATGGCATCTCATGCTCTCCTGCCAAGCCCTTATACCTGTGGATGCATCACACGCTCAATTTTGTCTTTGAGTGTGCACAGGTGTGTTTAAGTTCCTGTTTCAAGGACGCACAGTACCTTGCATGCATTCTGTGATTCCCTAGGAAGGCGCACAGAACTCAGCATCTAGCTGATAGGATCAGAGGGGAGAGAGAGACAGAGTCTGTGGAAACCCATGGACAGGCTTCTGATGCACTTTCTCTTCTGTGAGAGAACATACCAAGGGTACTCCTGTCTCCAGCAGAGAAAAATGCAGTAAAGTGTTGCCATGGTTCTGCCTAAGGGAAGTCCATTAGAAACGTAGCACCCGAGGATTTTATTGTGGGACTAGTCACGAAGGCATTCTGTGCCTAGCAACTACCACATCCCGACTCCTAGAAGGAAGTAAGTTTTCAACATAAATGATTTATTTTAAAGATTTTATTTATTTATTTGACAGAGAGAGATCACAAGTAGGCAGAGAGGCAGGCAGAGAGAGGGGAAGCAGGCTCCCCACCGAGCAGAGAGCCCAATGCAGGGCTCGATCCCTCTTAGAGGGAGCAGACTCAGGCCTGCTTAATTAATTTTTTTTTTTTTTTTCTGTGTAGTCCACAAAACTGAAATATCCTACTCAAGGTTGTTCCTACAAATTCTGAATACAGAGTAAGTCTGGGTTTATTTGATCAATATCATCGTAGAACTTCAGGTGTTCACATGATGTATGTTTATTCATTCTAAGCTTTCACCTGTATTGTTTGTATATGTCTATGCTACATTTTAAATGTGGGGATTCTTTCCATTGCCATGCTGAGTACTTCTTTGAGAAGTTAAAATTTTCAGGGGACTCACACATCAGAGAATTTTTGTAATGCCTTCTTAACCAGCTAATTTACATTTATGTTAACAGAAGGTTCTGCTGTGTAAAAATTCTCTCACAGCTGTTGATGAATAATTGGGACTTTTTAATCTAGCTTTATCGAGATGTAATTGATATAACATTGTGTATGTTTAAGGTGTTAATTTGATACACTTATATATTACAAAATGATTAGCACCATAGAGTTACCTGACACCTACATCATGTCACATAACTGCCATTTCTTTTTTGTGGTGAGAACATTTAATATCTTCTCTTTTAGCAACTTTCAAGTATATAATACAGTGTTATTAACTATAATCACCATGCTATGCATTAGATCTCCAGAACTTACTCATGTTATAACTGGAAGTTTGTACTTTTTAACTGGGACTTAATCTGTTTGATTTTAGATGCCAAAAAGGAATTTTCATTAATATACACTCACCTAATTGTCATTATATTATGTGAAATAGAAGCCGTAAAATGCTGCGTTAATTCTAATGTATGTGACCTCTAGCCAGGAAACCCACGATTAAAAATCACTGGAGACTTGGCCTTTTCTCATTAACTTCAGAACTATGAAAATGAGTGAGAAAAACAGTTTTTTTCCCCCCACTTGATGCTTGAGGTTTACCCTTCAGGTTCCAGGGCATTTCTCTTCATCACAGCCAGACCCCTCTGGGGCATTTCCAGCACCCACTTCCACACCTCTCATTCTTTCCTTACTGCATTCAGAAGGGCTTGCACCTCCCTCTCCTCAGTCCTCTGGAAAGACCTGTGATCCACATGTGTAAAACAGGGGCCCTTTCTGCCACAGAAAACCAAAGAATAAAAAGATGAATAGCAGTTGCTCTGGTTGTGGTAAGTTAAGGAGTTAAAGCTCTCCCCCAAGACCCTTATCCCTCTTCCATCACCCTTTCAAGTTGACTCCTTATCATGTCTAGGGCTTCAAGAAGCAGGCTACCACCAGCACCCATGCAGTTAGAGCTGCCCACGACGGTGGCCCAACAGGACGACTGATGTTCGTTAGAAGTATGATGAGTATGGGCTGATACACTCAACTGATCGTTATATCAAGAACTAATGATGGGTGCCTGGGTGGCTCAGTGGGTTAAGCCGCTGCCTTCGGCTCAGGTCATGATCTCAGGATCCTGGGATCGAGTCCTGCATTGGGCTCTCTGCTCAGCAGGGAGCCTGCTTCCTTCTCTCTCTCTCTCTGCCTGCCTCTCAGTGTACTTGTGATTTCTCTCTGTCAAATAAATAAAATCTTAAAAAAAAAAAAAGAACTAATGATGTACTGTATCTTGGCTAATTGAATTTAAGTAATAATAATAAAAAAAGAAATCAAATGTGTAACTAGTGAGGGCATTCCTCACCCAGAGCCTGAACACTCCTGGGGTCTGGAATGTTCAGTTTCCTGAAGGACTGGGTAAACTTGAAGGGCTCATCCCGGAAACATGAAACAGTAGCCAGTCTCTTTAGCAAATAGAAACAAGGTTTACCTTTCCAGTACAGAGAATATTGATCATTCCAAAAGGAAGACAGCAGCCACACGGAAGCCCTCCAATGCCCAGAGGAAACAACTTGGAACCATTTGGTACATCCCTTCCCAGTCTTTGTGGTGCTCCTTCCACCCCGTAAACCTGGGGCTTGAAGATTGTTGCAGTTCTCTAGCATGCACCTTCTCGTTTCTCATGAGCAGGAGTTCATGTCTTCACAGACTCTCCCTGTCATGTGTGTCATGCCCTGCAGGTTTTTCATGAGCCAGTGTGATGGTGTCGGTTCTGTGGTTGGGCATGTAAATTGTTTACATTTTCAAAAAGTCAATTATATGTATAATTAATACATATCGTCGTTATGTACAACTTTATACATAAAGTTCTTCTTCTTCTTTTTTTACTTAAGGCTATTTCCCTGGGGACAACTCCATAAAAAATTTAGAGCCTTTTGTGGATAATGGGCTCTCAGTGAACTCCTAGTGTCCATAAAACGAGCACGGAAAAAAAAAATGGCTCTCGACAGGGATCTGAGAGCCATTTTTTTTCCATGCTCGTTTTATGGACACTAGGAATTCTTATTAATTTCAATATTTATTAATTATATCTTCTTCAATATGCATTTATGCCCTTAGTTTTAAAAATAGACCTTTTCAGTTTCAAAATGAATCAAAGCCATGTTATTTAATTCACTCCTGTATCATATGATAACCTTTAAATAATCCTTGTTTCCTTTCAACATTACTCTTGTAACAAACACACTTCCATTTAGGGTCGGGTGATTGGTAAGTGAATTCAGTTATGACCCCAGTTGTATATCTCACAGGGATGAAAACATACATTTCTTTAAATGAGGCGATGAGAAAACATAGAGCATAAAAATACTGGTTGGGATTTGGTACATACCAATTTGTGATTCCCCCTCTAGATAAAATCCAATTCCATTCACTACTAATCCTGTAAAGAAATTCTTTGTTTTTCTTTTACTTCAGGGTATTTAATGGAATTTAGGTATGTTATGTAGTGTTGATCATCTTTGATATAATAGTGCTGATTATTTTCAATAACCATTGTAAATTTGGCAAATGTGTTCTAAAATATTATTCTATTTATTTATTTATTTATTTACTGATTTGATCTTCAGTTTGTGTTTTGTGAATTGGAAAGATGCGTCTGGACCATGTTTTTGGCATGTTTCCCATTTTGATCTTCAGTTTGTGTCTTGTGAATCGGAAAGATGCGTATGGCTCATGTTTTTGGCGTGTTTCCCATTTTGAAAGCATCCCTTGAAACTGTGATCCAAGCTTCACTGGTTATTTAAAACTATAACAAATGTTTTACAATGTTCGTTTGAAAACTCCACTCTTTATATGAGTGCCTTCTCCAGGTAAGCGTCAGTCTGAGAAAAACATGTGTTTTGAATGGGGTATATTTTATCATACCTAGGAAACATGAAGCTCTTTGAGGCAGAGATCCTGGCTTATTAGTTTTTAACCTGCCTTCTCCACCAGGTCATTTAGCATAAAGCCTGAAACATACCAAGTGACTATAAGGACTTTGGTTGAAAAGTCAAGGTTAGTAATGGTACTGTATGGTGGAAAGGTAACAGAGATGAAAATGCTTGGTTTCTTGTTCCAGTCCAGTTCCAGTGACTCTGGGAAATTCATTTCATCTTTCTGAGCCTCACACTCCTTGTCTTTACTACTTCAAGGTGCTTTTATAAGAAGCCGGTTAAATCACAGCTGGGAAAGAAGTTGCCACCTGTTAGCACTACCTAAAGGCAAGATGGACGTTATTGAGGGTTAAGAAAAACTGGTGCTTTTAGATGTTGAGGAGAGACGGAAAGAAATTCCTTCCCAGTTCCCTCTGCCTTAGTATCTTCAACAAATATTTACTGAGCCTGGTCATTGATGGTGGGAGAAGGGACACACATAGCTTGAAAGGCACAGTCCCTGAATTCAAAGAGCCAGGAATCTGGGAGAGAGGGTTTAGCTCACAGCAGGATGGGGCTCCTCCTGCAAACACTGGGCAGGAGTAGCAGGACTAGAAGTGTACCTGGATGACCTGGGGATTCTCAGAGCACACTCAGCGCTTCTGAGGTCTGCCGCTTGCTGGTTGCAGAGCAGGAGCCCTACTCCGGGGTCCAGAATAGCAGATTGATGTGACATTTGTTTTGAGATGGATCCCTGAAGACCTAAGACATCTCCTCCCACATTGCATTTTCAAGGGTCACAATAGGCCACGGTGTATAGTTGGCTGGTGTTTTTTACTGGGCAAAACCAGCGAAGCAGTTTCCGTCTGCAAAACTTTAGTTCCTTCTAGGTGGTGATCGCATCACCGGGGTACGAAGCATGCCTTCCTCACCAGTGCACCTTCACAGATGCCACTCTGAAGGCTTGAGGCTCTTACAGTCTTGGTGCTTTTTTACAGGCTTAAAATCCTTTCTTCCTGCTTTTGTTGCTCCCTCCGAAACAAAACTGTAGACAAATGGGTCCTCTAAGGATCCATCACGAATTCACTGAGAAATCTGCAGTCTCCTGCTGCACTTGTCCCAGTGGGCTTTTGCTGAAAACCTCTTGCCCCAAGTGGGAGAGGAGAAATGCTGTAAACAGAGCACAGTGGCTGAAAAGAAAAAGAACGTGTTCTGTCTCCTGCCAGTGATTTTTTTTTTATTAATTAATTTATTTTCAGCATAACAGTATCATTATTTTTGCACCACACCCAGTGCTCCATGCAATCCGTGCTCTCTATAATACCCACCACCCGGTACCCCAACCTCCCACCCCCCACTCCCTGCTGCTTCAAACCCCTCAGATTGTTGTTGTTGTTGTTGTTGTTTTAATATTTTATTTATTTATTTGACAGAGAGAGAGATCACAAGTAGGCAGAGAGGCAGGCAGAGAGAGGAGGAAGCAGGCTCCCTGCAGAGCAGAAAGCCCGACGCGGGGCTCGATCCCAGGACCCTGGGATCATGACCTGAGCCGAAGGCAGAGGCTCAACCCACTGAGCCACCCAGGTGCCCCCCTCAGATTGTTTTTCAGAGTCCCTAGTCTCTCATGATTCACCTTCCCTTCCAATTTACCCCAACCCCCTTCTCTCTAACTCCCCATGTCCTCCATGCTTTTTGTTATGCTCCACAAATAAGTGAAACCATATGATAATTGACTCTCTCTGCTTGACTTATTTCACTCAGCATAGTCTCTTCCAGTCCCGTCCATGTTGCTACAAAAGTTGGGTATTCATCCTTTCTGATGGAAGCATAATACTCCATAGTGTATATGGACCACATCTTCCTTATCCATTCGTCCGTTGAAGAGCATCTTGGTTCTTTCCATAGTTTGGTGACTGTGGCTATTGCTGCTATAAACGTTGGGGTACAGATGGCCCTTCTTTTCATGACATCTGTATCTTTGGGGTTCCTGCAAGTGATTTTGTTCATCAGAGGCTTTTGGGGCAGCCATGTAGAACCAGCCTCTTGGGAAAGGGGATCCTGTCACGGTTGCAAAAACAGCCAGAGGGTAGGGGCTCGGTGGACCTGGGGTGGGAGTGGTGGGGTTGGTTAGCTAACAGAGAAGATGCAGAGTTTATTTATTTATTTTTTAAAGATCCCATTTATTTATTTGACAGACAGAGATCACAAGTAGGCAGAGAGGCAGGCTGTGGTGGGGGGGGAGCAGGCTCCCCGATGCGGGGCTTAATCCCAGGACTCTGTGATCATGACCCAAGCCGAAGGCAGAGGCTCAACCCACTGAGCCACTGAGGTGCCCCAGAGATGCGGAGTTAATACAGTCAAGGCCTAGTATTGCCTCGACATCCTTATTCCCAAATTGGTTTTCCTCAGAGCACTCTGCATTTTCAGAGGGCTATACTTTCTCAGGAAATTGAATGCCTTCCATTTGCTGTTAGTCTAACCTAGGGCAGATGTAATCCTAAAGGAAATCTTGTGTCTGGCTGGGGTAACTGTACTACTGTCCTCCAATTGCATGGGTCATTGAAAGTGGTTGAGAGCAGAGGTTACATTCTCCCAGGAACTTGAAGAAACCCCACTCCTGAAATAGTCTTCCATGGCCAAGTGTGCACTTAATATACTGGAGTTTTAGCTTACGATATGAGTAAACGTCTCCTCAAAGACCTCAGGTTTAACTCAAGTCAACTCTTGCGTTCTGTAGGCATCCTTTTCACACACACAGTCTTGTATATTTCTGTGTCAGGGAATGAAATCCGTCTCCGCTCTGGAGAAGGGACCAAATTATGCTGCTAGCCGGTGGCTCCGCAGGCCTTCCTGTCTCCCAGAGGACATTCCGAGCCTCACCGCCCTTTGTCCAGCTCAGTGTAGATAGAAGCCTGGGGCAAACCCCAACAGAGAATCCAGGCAGGCTTCTGGATTTAGGAAGAGCTCTCTCTTCCTGCCTGACCTGAAGCTGAATGGGAGTATAATTGCATGATGCAGGCGGCTCGTGCAGCTAGTTCTTTGGGGAAAGGAAGAAGTACAAACAAAGAAGAAAACACGAGAGCATGTTTTATATGTCTTTTGCCTAAGAAATGCAAAGATCTAATGAGTTCCTTTCTCAGGAAGTCCCTGAGAGTCATCGAAGTGTTCCCCAATTCTCTGACACACAGGTGTTTGTTTTAGCCCTCTCTCGCGCCCCCGACGACTCCTTGTCTTTCCATCCTCACCATGTCATAAACGCGTTGGTGCCTCCCTAGCCTGCAGGGCTCAGAGGTGGGATTTGGTCTAGTTTACCTTTATAGCTCCATTATTTACCACGGGCCTCCTTACGTGGAAAGTGCTCAATGAAGGCTTCCTAAATGCTGAAACATACACACAGAAGATTATCTTTAACATTAATAAGCCTTTTTAAAGAATATAGATAGTGCACACGTAAACATCGCCATGTTTTCACTAAAGCACAGGTGTCTTCAAAATTAATTTATCTTCCCTTTTGGAAACCATACAACTATTCCAAAATTGGTTTTATTATTAATCCATTTAACATTCAAATGAATGCACACGGTGTGCCTAACTGTAAGCTTCATGCAGAATGGTGCCTTTTTCTTTCCTTTTTTTTATTCTTAAAAAACAAACAGGTTTAAAATATGTCTGGTTCCTATGGGAACCACGTCATAGCCATAGAATAGAAGATATAAGATTCATAGTTTTATGATTGTTGCTACTGCATAGGATTTTCCAAATCCTTTTATTTTGAAGGTGGCATTCACAGTCAGCAGGCATGAAACAACTTTATTTAACCAACTTTTGCCTCCTAAGTGTTCAGCAATTCCTTTGAAATGGAAGAGAATCAGAAACAGAAAATGCCAAGTTTTTTGGCCCTGACATTTAGCATTTGCAGTGAGAGTTGAAGCTTAACTTTGAGATCTGATGGGAAGTTTATTAACTGAGGAAGTGAAACCAAGCAGCCACGGTATTTGAGAATTTCCTCCTGAATGCCTATGGGATGTTGGGAATGGTGCTTTTAAAAATAACTCAGATGGAGTCCTGGCGGGCATGGGTCATATATCTTCTAGTCTATAAAAGAGTGACTACAGTTTATGTGTGGGGGGATCAGACATCCCCACAGCAGTGTCACTTTCCAGGAGAAGGGTTTCACGGAGTCCCTGGGATATTTACTAAGCATCTCTGGTGGCCCAGACTTAGGGCTACGCCCTGCAGGGTGCAGTGCTTTGCCTTGCGGACTTCACAGGCCAGAGTTTGTACACTGGGCTGGGAGGAAGGAACTGAAACCGACTTCTGCTACCAGCCTGATTCCAGTGAGTGACAACATGGCTTTAGGAAGAGCACACAATGAGGTGACAAGGAGGGGTGAGCACTAGGCTGGTAAGATTGGTGCCTGGCATAGACTAAGAGCTCAGTCATTATGTGCTCTGTGAATGAATTGTTTAATAATTGTTCCTGTTTGATTAATCCAGGAAATATAAAAATAAAGGTGAGATAACACTTTGACTTTGTATAATTAGCCAATTAAAAAGACCAAAAAAAAAAAAATTCCTGAGTGCAGATGAAAATACCTAGCTCTGCTCGGAAGCAGCTTCTCGTTAAGATACCCTTAAGTCTCAGCCAACCTTCTGCCTCCTAATTTTAAGTTTATTCAGTGGCGTAACAGATCTGGTTTTCCAGATGGTTTTATACGTAGCCCTGGAAAGCAGAAATGAATTTCTGGTAACTGGATTGATCTATATGATGATAATAATATATCTCTAACTTTAAAGCACAATTAAATTTCAAATGTCCTGTCTTATATTCCCCATAAGCAATGAAAATGTCACAGATACTACCATATTTTTGGCATCTTCTGGATTTCATCATATACTGAGAAGTAACTGAAGAGACTTTAGGCTGACCACAAATGCCATATTTTGTCCCAGTGTATGAAAAGACGTTGTCATCAAATGTCTTCTTCAGAGTTTAGGTAAGGTTAGTGGTGGTGAATTGATAACATATTATTGACTCTCGATAACATATTATTGGTTCTTGGTCTTTGGTGACCACTCTGCAAGACCTCGTCTTGTTAGTCATTTGGCTTTTATCTTGAATATCCCACGAGTTGTGTGAAGTATGTTTTAGTATTTTTTTTTAAAGACTTTATTTATCTGACAGAGAGAGAGAGAGAGATCACAAGTAAGCAGAGAGGCAGGCAGAGGGGGAGGGAAAAGCAGGCTCCCACTGAGCAGGGAGCTGGACCTAGGGCTCAGTCCCAGGACCCTGAGATCATGACCTGCAACAAAGGAAGAGGCTTAACCCACTGAGCCACCCAGGTGCCCCTCGTCTTTGTCATTTTTTTTTTTTAAAGATTTATTTATTTATTTGAGATGGCGAGAGCATGAACAGGAGAAGGGGCAGAGGGAGAGGGAGAAGCAGACTCTCTACTGAGCAGGGAGCCCGATATGGGGCTTGATCCCAGGATTATGAGATCACCACCTGAGCCGTAGGCAGATGCTTAACTGACTGAGCCACCCAGGTGCCCCGTCTTTGTCATTTTTAATGCACGTGTGCTCACTTGAATTTGGAGGACCAATGGAACTGTTGACATTTAGTATTATGGAGGCATGTGGTTACTCAGATTTATTCTCAATTCTGTTTATTCATTCAAAAGAGAAAACCCCAGAGTTATTTGTGATAGTGGCAACTGAAAGCATTCTCAAATGCTGCAGTAGGGTAAAGACTAGTTACATTAGGAGAACAGCTCACTGGAACAGTATTCAGTTATCAGTAATCTTATAAAGACTTTTTAACATCAAAACATCAACTTATATAATGTTGAAAAGGAAAGCTATAAAATGTTATCGATGTCATAAATGCCATAGATTGTGTATCCTTCATAAGTAGAGGCCATACAAGGGAAGGGGGCTCACCCTGACCTTCTCTCCGTCTAAATACTTGTATTATCGTGTCTGTTCTGCTGGAGGTATACCGTGTTGGTACAGAACTTCGCTGCGAGCAGATCTTTTCCCAGAGCCGCAAACAAAAGTCCCTGGATACTTTCAACTTCCTCCTCAGCAAAACTTTCAATCTTCTTGCCTTTACCCAGCCCTGAGCTGAGAACCAGAGTGATGGAAGCTCTAGGAACCTAAGAGACCCAGAGAGCTTTTGGACCTTTTCTTGTCTGCCTTTAAGAAGCTCAGAATTTCTTCCTCAAAAAGGTTTCCATATCTGCTTTTCATCTGGTTGCAACTTCTGTATAACATACCCTCTTTTCATCTGGTAGAAACTTCTGTATAACATACCTTCTTTTCCTACTCTCTAGACTTTTTAAAAAATGTAAACTCAGTTAATTAAGATATAACGTATTATTGGTTTCAGAGGTAGAGGTCAATGATTCATCAGTCTTACATAACACCCAATGCTTATTACATCATCACATGTCCTCCTGAATGCCCATCACCCAGTTACCTCAGCCCCCTACCCATCTCCTCTCCAGCACCTTCAATTTGCTCCCTAGAGCTAAGAGTCTCTTATGGTTTATCTCCCTCTCTGATTTCATCTTCTTTTATTTTTACTCTATAGACTTTTTAATCTAGGAAATACTTGCCCAATACTTTCCCAAGCAATAAGTCTTGTGGTTTAACCTTACTGTTAACAGTTCAATAAAAGTACATTTCTTATCAGTAAGAGGAAAAAATATGTGATAGTGGGATTACTTCGAAAATATTTTTCTCATTTCAAATTAATGACAATTAAAAGGAAAATAAATATTAATATATGTTGTAGGGAAACCAATACTGGAAACACTATCTGAACTGAGGTGTCCAAGTCCACAGACATCCAGAAGAGCTCTAAATTCTTTGTGTTCACAATTCATTATCTGGTTAGGTACAAGACACTTCCTCAGTGTTGCCCTATGCTTTCTTTATGGTTACATCTTCTCCTCAGATCTGTAATAATCAGCAACTAGCACTGTTTCCTATATTTGGTGAAGTCTTGGCTCATGCCTTGATACCCTTCATTGCTTTCTGGAAACTTCCTTCACCATACGAAAAGGGGTCAAGCCATGTGAATGGCTTGCATGAATGTGCTTTGCATGCTTTACTCTTTTTGTCCTAACTGCCTGTCAAGGAAATTTTCCCACTTTTTCAAGCTGAATTTCTGAAATGTAACGTCGCTTCATATCTTGTCCTTACTGGCGAGCCTCATTTCTTTTTAGCATCTGAAGTAGATCTTTTATTCATGAACTTTCGCTTTTTTTTTCTTTTCCTTTCACCACACATTCAATTATTTTTACTCCTTTTATGCATATCATTTTTTGACTGAATAACATTTCTAGACTACATTGGTACCAGGCACTCCACATGTTTAATTTATTCTGCTGATAAGACAGAAAAATCTCTATATTATTGTTCTGTGAAATTAGGACACCCAAGACTTTCTTGTTAAGAGAGATGTTCCTATGTGCATGTTGATCTTTTTGCCTTTTTAAATCTCGATTAAAAGGGAAATCATAGACCGAAACTATTGCACAGGAAGAATAAAATCTCCTTGTTCTTAAAGGTGTATTATTTACACAGTTGAACTATTGTTTTGAAAAACAAAAAACAAAAAACAAAACTTTGAGCTGATAAAAAAAAAAATGGAATTTAAACCTAAAGTAGTTAAATTTGATCTGCCCAAATGAACTTGGTTAACTGACTAATAAAGACTAAGGTCAATCTGAGTGTGAGATTGGAAGACTAATCCTGGGGGCATTGTGGTGGGAGAACTGAGACCAAGATTCTTACTTTAAGCAGAGGTGCTCTCCACCCCCCAACCCCCAGCCAACACACACACCCAAACAGGCAGAAGTGGCCACAGATCAGTCGCATCCTTCATTCTTGACCAAAAACAAAAACAAAAAAGCGAATCTTCCCTGGAGGAAGACAACCACAATTTTGTCTGTCTGTCTATCTATCTATCTATCTATCTATCTATCTATCTATGTTTCGAGGTGGGGGGCAAAGGGAGAAGGAGAGACAGAATCTTAAGCAGGCTCCACGCCCACAGCAGAACCTACACGGGATTCTATTTCACAACCCTGAGATCAGGACCTGAGCCGAAATTAAGAGTCAGAAGCTTAACTGACTGAGACACCCAGATACCCTCACAATAATCATTTTTCAATAATACTTTAAAGAATTAGAGTGCTTTTACTTCCATTATTGGATTCAACTCCCTAAGAGAAAGATCAATCCTCATAGTTTAAAAAGATGATTCAATCAACTTTGAGCTTACAAATATCATCAAACTCTTTAAAAGCCATTCTTAATGGTAATTACCAGGTACAACAGGTAATAAATTTAGACCCTTAACAATCATTCATTATTAAAATGGTCAATTTCAGACTATTAAACAGCTCTGTATAAAATATTCAAGAAATAAGATTTAAAAAAAAAGCTTTACATAAAGAAGAAACAAGAGATTTTCAAATGTGACCAAATTAGTTTGCAAAAGGAATCAAATACAACTTTCAAAAATGAAAAATTAAATTAAAATGAAAAACTCAATGGATGGTTTATTAGCACATCAGACAGAGCTAACAAGAGAGTTTGTAAAATGGAAGCCATACATGAAGTGATTACCATGATTATAATAATACAGAGAAAAGAAGATAGAAAATATGAAAAGTTAAATGATTATGAAGAACACAATAAATATCTAGATCAGAGTGCTAGAAGGAAAGAATAGAGGCGACTGAGGAAAAAAATGGAAACTATCTGTAAGTGATGAAAAACTTGTAGATATACAAAGGATATATAGTAGTATATATTATACTCGTGTCTGTTTGAGCTGCCATAACAAAGTACCATAGACTGGGTAACTTATAAACAACAGAAATTAATTTCTAACAGTTTAGGGGGCTCGGAAATCCCAGCTGAAGGCATAGGTAGATTTGGTGTCTGATAGGGGCCCTTTCATAGTTTATAGATGCCATCTTCTGGTTGTGTCTCACATGATGAGGGATAAAGGAGCTCTCTGGGGTCTATTTCCATTCAGGAGGCCTCTACCCTCATGACATAATCACATCTCCAAATACCAACACATTAGGGATTGGTTTTCAACATATGAATTTTGGGAGGACATTCAGTGCATAGCAACTAGGTAGAGTAATAAAAAGAAATACACACTTATGTATAATGAAATAATATGTCACCCAAGAATTTATAGTGAAATTAAAGAACACCCCCCCCCCCCAAAAAAAAAAAAACAGCTCCCAGGAACAGCAGGAGAGAAAAACTGATCAAATGTGAAGGAACAAATAATTAGGTAAAGAGATATCTCAAATATGGAAGCAAGGAGACAGGGGAACAATACCACCAAAGTTTTGAGAAAATCATAGCAAGGTTAGTAGTGTCTGCAGTCACAAAAGTTGTGTCCTGAGCAACTCCAGGCGGGTGCCATTCATACAGACTTCAGGTTGCATAGCATCCCCTAGAGTTAGTCAATGTGCTCAAGATAGAATTTAGGCTCCAACAAAATCAACTTTTAAGAATGACCCCACATCTTTCAGGAAGTAGAGGAAGAAGGAATTTTAAACTTGATTTATGAGGTCAGCATAAACCCATTACTAGAACCTGACAAAAATATTATAAGGAACTTAGTACAGGCATAACACACAGCCAAATCAAAACTTTGGCAAATCAAGCTCAAGAATATATAAAAAGGATAATAAACCACAATAAGAGGAATTTATCTTGGATACAACATTGGTTTATCGTTTGAAACTCATCAATACAACTCATCATATTAATAGAGTAAACGTTTAAAAATACCTATCTGATCTTCTCAACAGATTCAGAGAAAACATTTGACAAAGTTGAGCAGTCATTCGTGGCAAACAAAACAAAAAACCTCTCTTCAAACTAGAAATATAAAGAACTTTCTCAAGGTGATAAAGAACATCTACCAAAACCCCCTATAGTTTACCTCAAAATTAACGGGTAAATATTGAATGCTTTCCTACTAAAATTAGGACTAAGTCAAGAATGTGTAATTTCACGAGTTCTATTCCATATTATACTGGAGATCTTTGCCAAAATAAAAAGGCAAGGGAGTGAAAATATAATTTATAATGTTGAAAATATGCATACTCTATAATTATCTATTCTACCTCGAGGCAGATGCTGTAGATAAAAGTCGTTCACATCACCAAGAGACACATACAAGAATGTTTAGAATGCATTGTTCAGAGGAGCAGAAGTCTGTAAGCAACCCAATGCAATAGATAAATATATTTGAGTAATTAGACAATACTATAGAGCCAGGAAATGAATAAACTAAGGCTGTATGATGTTACATTGTTACATACGTACATTGATGAATCTTAAGAACAGATTTTTGAGTTATAAAGGAAACTGCAGAAGATTAAATGCCATATACTAATACATGTGATACTATATCAGATCTTGACACAGTCTTTCTATGGGGGAGCTTTTTAGTGAAGTCCTAACTTCAGGAATCTACTAAACCCAACATTACTTATCTCCAGTGCATAGATACCTAAGGGCCTAATGATCATTGCAAATGTAGTTTTTTATATGATCATCCCCTGCTCAGTAGTCATAATGACACCACATAAATTCCAAGTACTGTAGGCTGGCTTCCATTCTCATGGTTTGGTCATGAGGCTTTTAAATGTTCCTGTTGCCAACCACAGTGCAGACTGTGTGTCAAACTGGTAATTACGGTGCTTCCATTCTCTCAACTCCTTCCCCCAAGCCCGGTGTTACTATCTTTAAATCCCATTTCTTGACACAACAACATAATACAAGAGTGTTGTTAGAAAGTCAAGAGACTTGGATTCTATTCTTCTTCATTCTCTCCACATATTCTGTGTGTGTGTGGCCAAGGGGAATTATCTAAATGTTTATCACTGATTGCTGTCAGTGTGGGAACAATCATGTTTAGTTTGGGCAATAAAACACAACAATAAAAGATTTTCTTCCCTGAGCAATATCTCCCAAAGAGATGAAGGGAGTTACACCTGGGTGACCACACAGGGCAGGGCACAGCATTCATTTTGAAAGAAGCTCAGATCATTCTGTGGGGCATCCAATGACGAAGCGATCGCATTCCATATTGTTAGTGGAGGCTAGGAAATGTTTCCTTATTGAAATAGTGTTTGAAGTGGGAGTAGGAGATAGGAGTTGGACATTACTGGAAATGTATTCCAGATACAGGAAAGATTGAGCACAAAGGTACAGAGGTGTGTTGAACTTACAGGACAAGCTGTAACCAAAAGCCAACTCTGTGGCTGAGGGTTTTGAAGACTAAAGGAAATATAGGATTGACATAGACTTTTCTAGTCTTATTCTAAATCACTCCGAATAAAGACTACTGGATACATTGGCCAAATGATCTGTTCACTATCAGAAATTGAGGTGGGATCACGGCCAGCTTGGTAACTGGATGCTTACTTCACTGAACTGTATTATATTAAGTTTTCTTTAGAGTCTAGTTTTAGGAGCCAATTTTTCTTTAAATGCCAAGTAAATGAACTTTGACTACTATGAAGAGTTGAACGTCTTTTCTCCTCAATTTGGTTAATTTGAGTGAGCCGTGAAGTGAGTACCTGATTACATTGTGTCCATTACAACTGTATAATCATTTTATCAAAAGTTAAGATGTTAATCTACTTGGTATCCTGCATTGAATTTTACCTGTGATCTTTGTTGTTTCCTTGGTGTCCTGTGTTGAGTTTTATCTCTGTTGAGTATTACCTGTAGCTTGCAGAGTTTGCTTTGTGATTATTATTGGATATAGTATCAGTCTTCACTTTTTGCTCCTTAATAGGGTCCTGCAAGGTTATCGCTGTGTAGGATAGTCCAAGTATAGTGTATACTGTGGTATGATGCTTTTTTGTTTGAGTGTCTAAGAGAATGAAGTGACACTAAGTCTTACCATTTTTTTTTTAAATTACAAATTCAATTTATTTAGTAGATATAACAATATCCATTTTCTATTTCTCTTTTAGTTAGTTTTGTAAGTCTTGTTTTTTTTTTAATATAATTTTTTATTTTTTATAAACATGTATTTTTATCCCCAGGGGTACAGGTCTGTGAATCACCAGGTTTACACACTTCACAGCACTCACCAAAACACATACCCTCCCCAATGTCCATAATACCACCCCCTTCTCCCAAACCCCCTCCCCCCAGCAACCCTCAGTTTGTTTTGTGAGATTAAGAGTCACTTATGGTTTGTCTCCCCCCCAATCCCATCTTCTTTCATTTATTCTTCTCGTACCCACTTAAGCCCCCATGTTGCATCACCACTTCCTCATATCAGGGAGATCATATGATAGTTGTCTTTCTCCGCTTGACTTATTTCGCTAAGCATGATACGCTCTAGTTCCATCCATGTTGTCGCAAATGGCAAGATTTCATTTCTTTTGATGGCTGCATAGTATTCCATTGTGTATGTATACCACATCTTCTTGATCCATTCATCTGTTGATGGACATCTAGGTTCTTTCCATAGTTTGGCTATTGTGGACATTGCTGCTATAAACATTCGGGTACACGTGCCCCTTTGGATCACTACGTTTGTATCTTTAGGGTAAATACCCAATAGTGCAATTGCTGGGTCATAGGGCAGTTCTATTTTCAACATTTTGAGGAACCTCCATGCTGTTTTCCAGAGTGGCTGCACCAGCTTGCATTCCCACCAACAGTGTAGGAGGGTTCCCCTTTCTCCGCATCCTCGCCAGCATCTGTCATTTCCTGACTTGTTGATTTTAGCCATTCTGACTGGTGTGAGGTGATATCTCATTGTGGCTTTGATTTGTATTTCCCTGATGCCGAGTGATATGGAGCACTTTTTCATGTGTCTGTTGGCCATCTGGATGTCTTCTTTGCAGAAATGTCTGTTCATGTCCTCTGCCCATTTCTTGATTGGATTATTTGTTCTTTGGGTGTTGAGTTTGCTAAGTTCTTTATAGATTCTGGACACTAGTCCTTTATCTGATATGTCATTTGCAAATATCTTCTCCCATTCTGTCAGTTGTCTTTTGATTTTGTTAACTGTTTCCTTTGCTGTGCAAAAGCTTTTGATCTTGATGAAATCCCAATAGTTCATTTTTGCCCTTGCTTCCCTTGCCTTTTGCGTTGTTCCTAGGAAGATGTTGCTGCGGCTGAGGTCGAAGAGGTTGCTGCCTGTGTTCTCCTCAAGGATTTTGATGGATTCCTTTCGCACATTGAGGTCCTTCATCCATTTTGAGTCTATTTTCGTGTGTGGTGTAAGGAAATGGTCCAATTTCATTTTTCTGCATGTGGCTGTCCAATTTTCCCAGCACCATTTATTGAAGAGGCTGTCTTTTTTCCATTCGACATTCTTTCCTGCTTTGTTGAAGATGAGTTGACCATAGAGTTGACAGTCTATTTCTGGGCTCTCTATTCTGTTCCATTGATCTATGGGTCTGTTTTTGTGCCAGTACCATGCTGTCTTGATGATGACAGCTTTGTAATAGAGCTTGAAGTCCGGGATTGTGATGCCACCAACGTTGGCTTTCTTTTTCAATATCCCTTTGGCTATTCGAGGTCTTTTCTGGTTCCATATAAATTTTAGAATTATTTGTTCCATTTCTTTGAAAAAGATGGATGGTACTTTGATAGGAATTGCATTAAATGTGTAGATTGCTTTAGGTAGCATAGACACTTTCACAATATTTATTCTTCCAATCCAGGAGCATGGAACATTTTTCCATTTCTTTGTGTCTTCCTCAATTTCTTTCATGAGTACTTTATAGTTTTCTGAGTATAGATTCTGTGTCTCTTTGGTTAGGTTTATTCCTAGGTATCTTATGGTTTTGGGTGCAATTGTAAATGGGATTGACTCCTTAATTTCCCTTTCTTCTGTCTTGCTGTTGGTGTAGAGAAATGCAACTGATTTCTGTGCATTGATTTTATATCCTGACACTTTACTGAATTCCTGTATAAGTTCTAGCAGTTTTGGAGTGGAGTCTTTTGGGTTTTCCACATATAGTGTCATATCATCTGCGAAGAGTGATAATTTGACTTCTTCTTTGCCGATTTGGATGCCTTTAACTTCCTTTTGTTGTCTGATTGCTGAGGCTAGGACCTCTAGTACTATGTTGAATAGCAGTGGTGATAATGGACATCCATGCCGTGTTCCTGACCTTAGCGGAAAAGCTTTCAGTTTTTCTCCATTGAGAATGATATTTGCGGTGGGTTTCTCATAGATGGCTTTGAGGATACTGAGGTATGTGCCCTCTATCCCTACACTTTGAAGAGTTTTGATCAGGAAGGGATGCTGTACTTTGTCAAATGCTTTTTCAGCATCTATTGAGAGTATCATATGGTTCTTGTTCTTACTTTTATTGATGTGTTGTATCACATTGACTGATTTGCGGATGTTGAACCAACCTTGCAGCCCTGGAATAAATCCCACTTGGTCGTGGTGAATAATCTTTTTAATGTACTGTTGAATCCTATTGGCTAGTATTTTGTTGAGTATTTTCGCATCTGTGTTCATCAAGGATATTGGTCTATAGCTCTCTTTTTTGGTGGGATCCTTGTCTGGTTTTGGGATCAAGGTGATGCTGGCCTCATAAAATGAGTTTGGAAGTTTTCCTTCCATTTCTATTATTTGGAACAGTTTTAGGAGAATAGGAATTAGTTCTTCTTTAAATGTTTGGTAGAATTCCCCCAGGAAGCCGTCTGGCCCTGGGCTTTTGTTTGTTTGGAGATTTTTAATGACTGTTTCAATCTCCTTACTGGTTATGGGTCTGTTCAGGCTTTCTATTTCTTCTTCGTTCAGTTGTGGTAGTTTATATGTTTCTAGGAATGCATCCATTTCTTCCAGATTGTCAAATTTATTGCCGTAGAGTTGCTCATAGTATGTTTTTATAATAGTTTGTATTTCTTTGGTGTTAGTTGTGATCTCTCCTCTTTCATTCACGATTTTATTTATTTGGGTCCTTTCTCTTTTCTTTTTGATAAGTCGGGCCAGGGGTTTATCAATTTTATTAATTCTTTCAAAGAACCAGCTCCTAGTTTCGTTGATTTGTTCTATTGTTTTTTTGGTTTCTATTTCATTGATTTCTGCTCTGATTTTTATGATTTCTCTTCTCCTGCTAGGCTTAGGGGTTCTTTCTTGTTCTTTCTCCAGCTCCTTTAGGTGTAGGGTTAGATTGTGTACCTGAGACCTTTCTTGTTTCTTGAGAAAGGCTTGTACCGCTATATATTTTCCTCTCAGGACTGCCTTTGTTGTGTCCCACAGATTTTGAACCGTTGTATTTTCATTATCATTTGTTTCCATGATTTTTTTCAATTCTTCTTTAATTTCCCGGTTGACCCATTCATTCTTTAGAAGGATACTGTTTAGTCTCCATGTATTTGGGTTCTTTCCAAACTTCCTTTTGTGGTTGAGTTCTAGCTTTAGAGCATTGTGGTCTGAAAATATGCAGGGAATGATCCCAATCTTTTGATACCGGTTGAGTCCTGATTTAGGACCGAGGATGTGATCTATTCTGGAGAATGTTCCATGTGCACTAGAGAAGAATGTGTATTCTGTTGCTTTGGGATGAAATGTTCTGAATATATCTGTGATGTCCATCTGGTCCAGTGTGTCGTTTAAGGCCTTTATTTCCTTGCTGATCTTTTGCTTGGATGATCTGTCCATTTCAGTGAGGGGAGTGTTAAAGTCCCCTACTATTATTGTATTATTGTTGATGTGTTTCTTTGATTTTGTTATTAATTGGTTTATATAGTTGGCTGCTCCCACGTTGGGGGAACAGATATTTAAAATTGTTAAATCTTCTTGTTGGACAGACCCTTTGAGTATGATATAGTGTCCTTCCTCATCTCTTATTATAGTCTTTGGCTTAAAATCTAATTGATCTGATATAAGGATTGCCACTCCTGCTTTCTTCTGATGTCCATTAGCATGGTAAATTCTTTTCCA
Source organism: Mustela nigripes (assembly GCF_022355385.1). NCBI lineage: Eukaryota > Metazoa > Chordata > Mammalia > Carnivora > Mustelidae > Mustela > Mustela nigripes. The sequence goes on from NC_081558.1 coordinate 105,672,048, forward strand.
CCCCCTCACTTTAAATCTGGAGGTGTCTTCGGGCTTAAAATGTGTTTCTTGTAGGCAACATATAGATGGGTTTTGTTTTTTTATCCATTCTGATACCCTGTGTCTTTTGACAGGGGCATTTAGCCCATTCACATTCAGGGTAACTATTGAGAGATATGAATTTAGTGCCATTGTATTGCCTGTAAGGTGACTGTTACTGTATATGGTCTCTGTTCCTTTCTGATCTACCACTTGTAGGCTCTCTCTTTGCTTAGAGGACCCCTTTCAATATTTCCTGTAGAGCTGGTTTGGTATTTGCAAATTCTTTCAGTTGTTGTTTGTCCTGGAAGCTTTTAATCTCTCCTTCTATTTTCAATGATAGCCTAGCTGGATATAGTATTCTTGGCTGCATGTTTTTCTCGTTTAGTGCTCTGAAAATATCATGCCAGCTCTTTCTGACCTGCCAGGTCTCTGTGGATAAGTCAGCTGCCAATCTAATATTTTTACCATTGTATGTTACAGACTTCTTTTCCCGGGCTGCTTTCAGGATTTTCTCTTTGTCATTGAGACTTGTAAATTTTACTATTAGGTGACGGGGTGTGGGCCTATTCTTATTGATTTTGAGGGGCATTCTCTGAACCTCCTGAATTTTGATGCTCGTTCCCTTTGCCATATTGGGGAAATTCTCCCCAATAATTCTCTCTAGTATACCTTCTGCTCCCTTCTCTCTTTCTTCTTCTTCTGGAATCCCAATTATTCTAATGTTGTTTCGTCTTATGGTGTCACTTATCTCTCGGATTCTCCCCTCGTGGTCCAGTAGCTGTTTGTCCGTCTTTTGGTCAGCTTCTTTATTCTCTGTCATTTGGTCTTCTATATCACTAATTCTTTCTTCTGCCTCATTTATCCTAGCAGTGAGAGCCTCCATTTTTGATTGCACCTCATTAATAGCTTTTTTTATTTCAACTTGATTAGATTTTAGTTCTTTTATTTCTCCAGAAAGGGCTTTTATATCTCTCGAGAGGGTTTCTCTAATATCTTCCATGCCTTTTTTGAGCCCGGCTAGAACCTTGAGAATTGTCATTCGGAACTCTAGATCTGACATATTACCAATGTCTGTATTGATTAGGTCCCTAGCCTTCGGTACTGCCTCTTGTTCTTTTTTTTGTGTTGAAGTTTTCCGTCTTGTCATTTTGTCCAGAGAAGAGTATATGAAGGGGCAAGTAAAATACTAAAAGGGTGGCAACAACCCCAGGAAAATATGCTTTAACCAAATTAGAAGAGATCCCAAATCGTGACGGGGGAGAAAGGGGATAAAAAGAGGTTCAAAAAGGAAGAAAGAAAAAAAAAGAAAAAAGAAAGAAAAAAAAAGAAAAGAATTTAAAAGAAAGAAAACACCTAAGAAAAATATAAAAAAGAAAAAATATATGTATTAGATAAACTAGTAAAAAATCGTTAAAAAAGAAAAAGGTAACAATTAAAAAAAAAATTTTACCCGAAGGCGAGAAAAAAAAACAAAAAATGAAAAAGAAAAAAATTAAATTAACCGCAAGACTAAAAAAAATCACAGGGAAAAAGCCATGAGTTCCGTGCTTTGCTTTCTCCTCCTCTAGAATTCTGCTGCTCTCCTTGGTATTGAAACCGCACTCTTTGGTAGGTGAACTTGGTCTCGGCTGGATTTCTTGTTGATCTTCTGGGGGAGGGGCCTATTGTAGTGATTCTCAAGTGTCTTTGCCCCAGGCGGAATTGCCGGGGTGAGTAATCCGCTTGGGTTTGCTTTCAGGAGCTTTTGTTCCCTGAGCGCTTTCCGTAGAGTTCCGGAGGACGGGAATACAAATGGCGGCCTCCTGGTCTCCGGCCCAGAGGAGCCGAGAGCCCAGGGCCGCACTCCTTAGTGCGCGCTCAGAGAACCGTGCCCAGTTACTCCCGTCTGCCTGACCTCCGGCTGCGCTCCGAGCTCACCGAGCCTGCGACCGGTTCAAGGTAACACCGAGCTGCGAGCTTACTGTCGGCTCTGTCTCTGTAGCTGGCTTTCCCGTTCCAATACCCGCAAGCTCTGCGACACTCAGACACCCCCGATCCTTCTCTGACCCTGCGGGACCTGAGGCCCCGCTGACCCCGTGTGGGCTTTGCCCCGGGTAGCCTCTGGAGCGATGTCCCTCTGCGGAACAGACTTTTAAAAGTCCCGATTTTGTGCGCGGTTGCTCCGCCACTTGCCGGGAGCCGGCCCCTCCCCCCGGGGTCTATCTTCCCGTCGCTTTGGATTCACTTCTCCGCCGGTCCTACCTTTCAGAAAGTGGTTGTTTTTCTGTTTCCAGAATTGCTGTTCTTCTTCTCTTCAATCTGCCGATGGATATGCAGGTGTTTGCAATCTTTAGATAAGCTATCTAGCTGATCTCCGGCTAGCTGAAGTAGTCTCGGCCTGCTACTTCTCCGCCATCTTGACTCCTCCCCCTAAGTTTTACCATTTTATAGAATCAAGTATTTCTTCCTTTTTCACCTGATACGCTCTTCTTCATGGAAAAGTATTTCAATATAGTGGGAAAATAATGGGGTTTTGGAATTAAAAGATCAGGGTTTTGGGGTTGATTTTGTCTGGGCTGCCTTGAATTTCTTCATCTTGTAAGACGGTGTATCAGCTACGGTCCAGTGAAGCGACAGACCACAAAGGAATTTGAAAAGGGAAAGTTTAAGGTAAGAATCATTAAGGAAAACACGGATTGAAGTAAGAGGGAATTGGCTAGTAAGAAGGAAGGAGAGTTCTACAGAATGCAGAAATAACATGTATGAGGAACAGCTACTGTCGAAAGGGCCAAGGAAGATGCTAAGGAAGAGTTCTTCACCTCTCCTCCAGGCTGAGATCCAGACCCCTTTAGAGGAGGCATGGCCATAGCTCACTGGATGATGGAAAGGTTGCCAAAGTAATTCACCATCAGAACTCACTAGAAGCCTGCCTCCCCGCATACTGGGAGAGCAATCCACAGGGAATTGCTGAACCTCAAGATTTGCTGCAGAGTTGCTGGAGTCAGTGCTCTGGGAAGCTGCTTGCTCCTGGGCATTCCTAAGCCCCAGAAGCTCTAAGAACTAGGAGCTAGAGAAGCCTTCCTCTGTGGGAATGGGGCGCTGGAGAGACTGTACTCCCCAGAAGTGTAATGCTAGAGAAAGCATCGGTATGGGAGGAGCTGAGCACTGGCATGTGCACAGAGAGTCAGGCTGTCCAGGACTTGCTCACCAGCAGGGTGGTGTGAGGCCTGGGATGTATGGTGTCCACGTTAGCAGATCCATGCCAAGGTGGTTACTGGGATGGGGATGGGACCATGAGCTCACTAAGGCATCGCACATTCTGGGCATATGACTCAGGCTGAGCACCACTGGGTTCCCCTCGCGTACTAGCTGCTGGCTTCTATGAAGTGAGAATAAAGAAAATCAATCTAGTACAGTAGAAGGAAATAAACGACAATCACCTTTCTCTAGCGCCCTCTACTGACAAAGCTTAATATTGTGCTTCCTGTAGAGGAAAGAAACTGAAAGCGTTCAAGTCCATTACAAGCAGATAATGAAGAATGGATTTGAGCTGAGATACAATAAATTGATAACCTGCACAAATAAGGAAATATCCTCATAGATGTAAAGATTATTGAATTATATTTGAATTTAAATCACGTGGAGTTTCAAATTGAACGCAAAAATTCAATGTTGGCTAAAACTATAATTGGCTGTGATTAAACATGATACTGACACAAATTTACAGTGTCAGAGTTGGATGGATAGATTGCACTGCAGCAAATCTGTCATTCTGGTTTTTAAGGGGTTTATTTCAAGATTATATTTGAACATTGTTATACATGAAATTAAGCTTATTTGAAACTCCTAAGCTAAAATGCCCTGCATGTTGGAGGCCATTAGTCAGTATATAAAAATAGCATCTTTTAAAATATACTTAAATGACAGGTATTAAGATGCATTGACTCTTGTAAATATTTAGTTCCAGTTTTAAAATGAGGAGCTAATGTGAAGAAACTTGCCAAGACCACACAGAAGTCAGAGTTGAACCAGGATTCTAATCAAGGTTTTTCTCGTTTTGGAGCCTGTGCAACTAAAGCATTGTATCTCCCAAGACCATGTCCATATCCAAGTGCTGTAACTTGGGTAAAATGCATTTTATTTTGGACTTTCGGTGTCTATGGGTGATTGACCATTCTGGTGTGGTGTTCCCTCGTTCCAGCACCACCAATGCCTTTTTTGAGGTGAAGTTTCCTTTTGTTTTTGGTTGTTCCTTGGAAACTCATGCATTTGGCACCAGATGAGCAGAAGAAGAACAGATGAGCAGAGACTGATGTAGAGTCCTTTGTCCAGCCCTGCCATCAGAAAACTCTTGATTTACACAATGTAAGATAACTTAATGAGGCACATTAAGGAAAAAAAAAAACGTTGCTTTTCACAACTTCAGTAAATTTCTGCAACCATTTCACTAAGATGGGTTTTAGGCTACAAATATGACTGAGTAAAGTACAGATAATCATAGACACTTACTTGTAATAGTCTCAACCTGGAAACAAACCATGATGGATAAATGGAACATGGTATACTTACATAAAAAATGTAATTTAAAGAAGTTACAGTGAGTGAAACAACAACAGGGATGAATCTTGTAGATATAATATTGAGCCAAAGAAGTCAGGCACACAGACTATAGAGTTCAAAAACAGGCAAAACTCATTTATTGTGCTCTAAGTCAGACAAATAACTTTGGAGGATTTTGCCTGGAAAAGGACATATGGGAGGCTTTTGGATGCTGGTAACATTAAGTACTTGATCTCAATAGTACTTATGTGGAAAGATATTTGTAAATTTCATAGAGCAGAACAGATCAGATTTAGGTACCCAACTATGTAAGATGCCAATAAAGATATAAAAATGGTTTAAAACATAAGTTTTTAGCAATAGGGAAATTGTAAGTTAAAAGGTATAGTAAAGAAGCTTATTAAAGTTTTTAAATAAGAAAAAATTGCTTAGTTTACAGTGTTGAGGGGAAACCAAGTAGTGTCTAAGCTCACCTGCCTTACATTATCCCCACCATGTAAAACAAATGTCTAGAAAATTACAAGGGGAAAGAAAGCATCAAATAGCAGTACTGTAGAAATGGGTTATTTTTTTCTTCCTACTTCACTAAATTTTTCAGATTTCCTGCAATAAATGTATAAATGGTTTTACTAATCAACTGTATAAGTTATTGAGGAAAAAAACACAATGTTTGGGGGAACCTCTTAGTCCTTAAAGAACCCCCCCTTCAGTTTTCTCATTACCTAGACAAAAAACAAAACCAACTTATCTGAATGCTCAAGAACTCTGGAAAATGGCTCCAACCTGACTTTCTAGCCTGCTTTCTCCCTGCTGCCGCAAGCCTCCCCTATACCTTGCCCACATTAAACGTTATCATTTTGTTTATTGATTCGACAAATGATTTTTAAGTATCAGTTATTTGCCAAACGCTCCAGGTGTGCAGCATCAGAAAAGAACGGCAATGATTTCTGTTCTCTTGTTCCCATCCTCTCCGAGGGAAGACAAAGCATAAGTCATTGTCCTGAAGGTTGGCAGGTTGAAGATGGGGGAAATCCAGAGTATTACAAAAGCGTATAGAGCAGGAAGACCACCTCTGGCCTAAAGCGACAGAATTATTGCTGGAAGCAAAGATGGCAGAGATGGGAAGTCTGCCAGCTGGGAAGAGGTCCTGCATGATGGTGGAGAGTAGGGAGAGCAAGGGATGGTGGAGATCAGGAGAACGGAGGAGCTGCTGAGGAGTGGTGGAAGGACATCCTAGGAGGGTAAGAGGAAAGGAGTCAGAGTTGGTGTCGGAGGTGAAGATTGCAGAGCTGGTACAAGCCCACGTACGCCATGGTAGTAGGTTGCTGGTTGGGATGAAGGGAAAGACCTTTCTAGGCAAGGATGATGGTGAGCTGAGAGCCAGTCCGGGCTGTGTGATACAGGTGGATGTTGACCTTGATAGAAAGCAGATGGGAATGGGTAGAGAGGGAGGAATGGCTCTGCTTGTTGGCTGCTATTTGTGCTCTGTCCTGCCTCGACTTCCCAGACTGTGCATCCTTCCAAGCCTGCATAAAATTTGATTGATTCTGTCAGACCATCCCTGAATTATGCTGTGTGATACACGCCTCCTTCCTTTGATTCCCGAGAGTCTCATGTCTCATGACATGAGTTGGTGCCCAATAAACATTTGCCGAATTTAATACTTCTGTGAGGCATTGCTATTAGAGATAGACGTGTTGAGCCAAATGAACTCTGTGTTTAACCTGGAACCATTGTTATGTTCCAGTAGTTCAGGCCAGTTGATGTGCCTGTTCTGAAAGCAGTTTTGTCTAGACAATAACAAGTCATGGTTTTCACGTTATAAAGCCGTAGAATTTAGAAAAAGTTTCCACTCATTTGTGCCAAAAAGGGCAAAATTACAGCTTTTTAAAGTAGTCACTTAATGTTTATACTTGTGTTTAGTGTCTGGCTTTAGTCTCACTTTTCTGTAGAGAGACCTGCAACGTCAAATGAGATGCACGGATTCCAGACAGATGCTCCCAGTGTCTGGAATCAAGACAAATTATATCACTTGGCTGTCACAAAGAATGCTTTTTCTGACGTTATGGAGCAATTTGTTTAATGACACAATTGCTAGGTTGTGGAACAGATGACTGTCTCCTGGGGCACTGCAGAGAGCCAAGCCATTGCCACATGACGGGTGTGTCTGGGTACCAGCAGGCTGGGTGCCTGAGTGGGCACTAGGGGACCAGCTCTCTTCCACTGAGGGCAGTCAGGTTGGTGCTTCTGACTGGAGGGGGGAGGCTGTTTTCTAGTGACCATGCTGCGATCTTCTTGCTTGACTGATTATTTTTGGCGGAAAGATTCTAAACTGGGACGAACTCTTTAAACCTTATCACCTGCAGTACACTGAAGCATGTTAGGGAGACCCTCCCCACCTTCCAGGACATCTCAGCAAAAGCACAGACTTCTGACGAGCTGAAATATAAAGGGAAAAAGCGACTACTTTGTTACGTGTATCAGGATGTAACTAGGGCTGAGGGACTCAGAGGAGAAGGGATCTGTTTGAATTTTTCTGGAATGAATTGGGAAAGCTTCCTGGAGAAGGAGTTCCAAGAAGCTGGGCTGTGAAAAACTACTATGCAGGCTGATACCCAGGGACAAGGTCAGATCACTTCCTAAATTACCTAATTTCTGGATCAAATACTGAGTATTGAGGTCTTTATTTTGTTAATCTTATTTTTATTCAAATATAACGAACATAGAATGTTATGTTAGTTTCAGGTGAATGATGTAATGATTTAGCAATTCTATACATTTCGAGGTAAGTGTACTCTCTATCTATCCCCTCACACACCTCTCCTCTGGTGACCACCAGTTTATTCTCTGTATTGAAGAGTCTGGCATTTTTCTTTATTCTTTTTTTTTTTTTTTTTTGTCTCTTTTTTCCCCTCCTTGTTTTTTTGTTTTGTTTTTAAATTTCACATGTGACTGAAATCATATGGTATTTGTCTTTCTCTGACTGACTTATTTCACTTAGCATCATATTCTCTCTCATCATATTCTCATAGTCCAAGAATGTTGTTGCCAATGCCAAGATCTCACTTTTTATGGCTGAGTAATATTCCACAGATCAATGGAACAGAGTGTCCAGAAATAAATCCACACTTTTATGGTCAATTAATCTATGACAAAAAAGACAAGAATATACAAAGGGGAAAACGTCAGTCTCTTCAACAAATGGTGCCGGGAACACTGGACAGCCACAAGCAAAAGAATGTAACTGGACCACATTCTAATATCATACAGAAAAATAAACCCAAAGTGGGTTAAAAACCTAAATATGACACCTGAAATCATAAACTTCCTAGAAGAAAACATGGGCAGTAATTCCTTTGACATCAGCCATAGCAACATTTTTCTAGATATGTCTCCTCTGGCAAGGAAAGCAAAAGCAAAATTAAATTCTTGGGGTCTTTAACCTGGAGTACTTGGTATGAGAGAGAATCAGCTGAAGGACTAACTTTTTAAATGCCCATTCTTAGGTTCCTGGCCCAGAAATTCTAACTTAATTGATATAGGGTGGGGCCAAGAAACTCACAATTTAAAAAGCATTATAGGTGATTTCAGTGTAAATCATCCATAAGCCATTCTTTTTACAATTGCTGATGTTAAATATGGAAAGGTAACTGTTTTTTGTAAAATGGATGTTGTTTCCAAGGGAAGGAGCGATTTCCTGAGGGAAGATTTAATGGAAGAGTGATAATTAGTCTCCACTTTAAAGCATGGGTGGAATTTACTGCTCAGATACTATGTAAATTTTAGTTTCAATGTGATCTGCATAATTAGTGCTCCCTTTTCTTTGAATTTCTGTCCGCTCCAAATCTTTTATTGAAAAAAGGGAAGCTAGGGTTGTCCTTCACCTTAAATTTTATTCGAGGACAGATTCATTGTGCAGATATTTCTGCTGCTACTCAGAGAATACCTAGGACAGAGAATTCATAAATTCAGGATTTGCTTCAGTGACTGGAAGGAGCTCACGGCATTTTAAAATAGAGTTCTCTTAAACGTGTTTTGAGAGCTAAACTCAACTCGGACTCATCCACAGAACGGCGCATTTTCCAGTGAGTCCACGAGGTGGCGCTCTCCAACCATTCCTGGTCTCCAGGCCTGGCAGGCTGGCCCTGGTGAAGGTGTGTTCAAAAGCAGAATCTGGGGAGATCCTGTCAGCGTTATGGAACAGGCTTGTTTGAATTGTTCTTAGAACATGAGGAATGACAGTATACTCTGCTGTTTTTCCGCTTGTTCCAGTCTTGTCTAACTGCTGAAGGTCACATTATCCTGTTTCAGAAACAATCTTGGGAACAATTTTGAACACAAAAACAGGCTTACAGGAAGGCAAGAGAATAAAAGACAGAAGAAAAAAAAAGACCAAAAAAAATGAGGTCTGAGAGTGAAAAACGTGTAATCGTAATAAACACATGAATGAGAGACACTGGGAGGGAAGAGGAGAGAAGGAAGTGTGGTAGATGGTGAAGTTAGGTTCAAAGACATTGAATCAAATATCTGTTGCCCTTTTTCCAAGGTCAGCTCTCAAGGTCAGATGGAACAGCACTGGAGGGAATGTGGGCTGTGGTGTGCTGGCCCAGCTTCTAGGGTTTGGCTAAAGAACTCGAGGCAGCCAGATCGACGGTCATTTTTCGTTTTTCCCCTCACAATCAATTCATTAAAGTTCATGCAAATCTCTGTGATCCAGTAAAATCGTATTGCTTTGTAAGTCACTAGAGGGACTTCTCAGAACTCCTGGAATCTATGGTCTCTGAATTTGGGGCTAAATCTGGGAGTCCCTGGATAAGCCTGATGCCTGGCATTGTGCCAGGACTGCATCCCTCAGTATCTGTGCTTCTCAGCAATTATGTTTGAACCTTCTCAATGCCCCTCTGCTCCACTTGCTGCTCTCCTAATTCCCGTAAGCTGCACAGCCTTCCAGGTACATCATATAGCAAGACTCACCCTGAGGGCAGAGTTTTCAGCCAGACTGACTTTGTGTGAAGCAAATGCCTTACACGTGAGCATGAAGGGTATAGCAAAGTCCACACCAAAATGCAGATTATGCTGAAACTAGAAATGATGTTTAAAACAATTTTTGTTTTTGAAGCTCACAAAGGATATTGAGATAAATTTTGAACTCAACAAAGTGTGCTTTGAAGCATTAAGCCAAAATGAAATGATCAGCTGTACTTCCTAAAGCAGAATGCTGATGAGCTTGCAGCCTGCTTTTCAAAGTCTTCAGTACCTTCAAGACAGAGTAGGATACTAAGTATTTGGAACTCAACATCACTCCTTCCAGCCCTATTCCCTACTACTATAATAGTTCAAGTCACTTATCTTTATATTAAATATGTAGCTTATATAGTATCATCTGTATTTTTGGGAAGATTTTTACATCAGAGAAACAAAGAATATTTCATTTGGACTATGACGATGGATTTAGGAGCTACCGTGATAGAACTGCACAGAGCAATGAAAGCCACAGTTAAGTTCACTTGTAACTAAGATGCTTACACATGTTACAAAGAGAATGGATGTTGTTGCAAACATCTGAATTTCTCTTGTAATGTGGCTTAGCTAAAATCCAGTCTTCCCAAATAAAAGTCACTCTTTCAGCTTAATGATAGACCATGTGGTTTCTGTTTTTTTTCTGTCTGGTAAGGATTATGGGTTCTTGACATAGCGGTCATCTTAATTCCCTGGCAGTGTTATTTTGGCACCATTCAACGACACTCTAATTTTGATCTTTGTAATATACAGTACATTGAAATTAGACTTCTAACATGTACATACAATTGGAGGGTTAAAGAGAGTCAGCAAAAAGGCAGCATCTTATTGTCCTTCTCAGGAAAAGTTATATTGAGTTAATGAGATCTAGGGGATGTAATTCTGGTACAACTGCAGACCTTTGAACTACCAACAGGGAGATTGTGTAATGGCTGGACTTATTTCCGGAATCCCAGGGCAATCTTTATGTGGTAACTGGTACCTTCCTGTCTTTGCCCTACAAGGTTCTGGCTTTAGAATCACCGAGGACTCACTTGTTTCTCCTAAAGTAGAATTTCTCTTGTTATCCCTTGCACAAAGAGAAGAAGAAAGAACACAGTGTAAATCAAAGGGAGGAATCCGAGGGCTGTCATTTCCCATTTGAAGAGGTCTTTTCACACTGGAAATGAACAATGCTCCTGCATTATGATCCCTCTCTTTATTTTCAAAGGGGTAGAGTTGAGTAAAGAGCTTTTCCCTGTGGATCCCTGGCTCTGGGCTATGAAAACAGGGTGTCAAAAAAATGTGCAACATCACTGGGAGAGGTTTCATAAGGGAGGAAACCAGGGCACAGAAGAGAAGAGACTCACCTAGGATCAGAGAGTGAGGCAGGGGCTCAACGGGGGTCAGGATCCCAGTTCCCTGACTGCATGATCCATACCCTTTCTACTCACTGCAGGCTCCCCCAGCTTCACTCACCCAGATATCCAATCATTCATGCCCTTCTTTATTCAATATTTATTCAAGAAAAATAAAGCTGTTATGTCATTTCTGACAAGTTCTTTTGAATTAAGGTATAGGATCCCGTTGAACTGAGTCTTCAGAGATTAATTACTGAGGCACCTGAGATTCAGGGAAGTGAACTAATTTGCCCACTTTTGCCTAGCTAGTTAAGTAGCAATACTGGCATTGGAATTCAACTCCTCAAACACAATTTTCTCTTTATTTTGCCTTTATACCCTTATACTGTTGCCCATGCCCAGCAGTGCCATGGATTGGGAAATATATGATATTTATTGTACCTGGATTAAGAAACATTTTCTACAATGTGTTAGAAATGTGGGATGTGGTTCCTACCACCAGTGAGCTTGCACTTAACCTGGAGAGAGGTGTATTTACATTAAAATTCAAGTAAAACCGTAAGTCAAATACATTATCCAGTTAGTATATAATATTTTATGGGATGGAGAAATGTCAGACTCACAGTGGATGCTCATATAAACTGATGAGTTGGATGGTATGGCTGGTGAGTAAGGCATCATTTGTTTTATTTTCCATTTGTTGAGTGATTAACATGTATTAGAAGGGTAAATAGAGTTGGATTTTCAAATGTGGCAGATGTTTGAAATCCTCTTACCATCTGCAAACCAGAAGATTTAAAGAGATGCTGCTCTATATATTTGTGTCCCCTTTCTTTTTAATTTATAGTGATTCCTGAAGAAAAATTTTGGAAGGTGCTTAAAAACTAGGAGAAAGAAGAGGGCTAGTGAAAGAAAATCTTGAAGCTCAACCCATAAGAATTCAAACTTGTGATTTTATTCTTAATGATGTTTGTTGGCAGTATTGCCCTGTTTAGTGAATGGTATTCAGATTATCCCATTATTCCAGAAACCTAGAGATCACTGTTGACTCATTATGTAGTTCCCACCCCAAACTGCTCTGCCTACTCAGTAATTACTATGCTGCTACCATTTTAATCTTATTTCTTTTGCCTAGACTGCTGTAAAACACTTCCAAACAGTCTAGCCTGGGACCACCTGTCCCCTTCCCTTGACATTTTCCAAGATTGCAGTCAGAGTGACTTTTCAAAATGCAGATTTTTTTCCCACTTTATCTTCTCAACTCCTTAAAAACCTTTCAATAGGTTCCCTATTGCTCTTATGACAAAGACAATTTTTCTTTTGGTCTTAAAAAGTTTCCTCTTGTTATTTACACTCTCACACCTTAAAGTCTTCTTACATACTATCCTTTTTACCTGTAAAACTGTTTTCTTAGCGACCTTTATTCCCAGCCCTTGGACTTCAACTCCGCATTTACTTCTTCAGCAAAGACTCCCCTGACTGCCCTCAGCTTGTATTACTTTCATACACAACCAGGTACTTTTTCTTCTCCACAGATGCAATTTCACATTTAATGTGTGTGATTATTTGATTCCCGTCTGGCTCTCCCACCACAGACTCTGAGCTCAGTTCTGGCAAGAACCAGATCTGATTTTGCTCGTCATTGTTTCCTAATGCATAACATGATGTCCAAAACATACCAGGAAATCACTATGTATTTGTTGAGTAAACGATCCAAGAAAATGGGAATATTCTGATTCCACAAAGGAAAGATTAAAGAGTGACAATAAGGATTTTCATGGGAAGCTTCTTTACACTGAGAAAAGTTTGACATTCCTTTCAGCTACACTGAGAATGGGTATAAGCTCTACATTGTACAGGACATAAAGAAATATTGAGATGAAATACCAGTAGGGGCTCTAAAATCCACATAAAGAATATTGACAGAAGAAGAGTGTGTGTTAGCAGGAGAAAATAAAGGCTGGCTCTGTGGACTGAAGGCACTGTGGTAGTCGACCGAGTTACCATTTCAATAAAAACCTTCAGGCAATTTTACATTTTTGCTTGAATCTTAGACCTAGCATCTGATCTGATTGCCCTCATCCATAAGAAAGTGATAAAGATAGACAATCCCATGTTGGTTATTCTGTGTGTTGGATGATTCTGGGAGACCCACTGCAAAGAACATTCACACATATGACTAGACCCATATACTTAGTGTTGCAGTTGAGTACAAAGTGGCCCAAGAAGGTTGCCTACACTTTATGACCCCAAGGCCCACACTCCATGTTTTAGTTCAGCCCTATGGAGGTGCTTCTTTTAGGCCAAACTCATTTCCCCAAAAGGGATTTATAAAGCCAGAGAAGCCTGTGGTTCCCAGGAGCTCTGAAATGGTCTTCTTTCGTGATATTGCCTATTTGCAGCAACACTGTGCTTCTCTGGGTGCCCTTGCTCTGGCTTCTACCTTTCTGAGGCTGGAGCAGGAGATTTCTTAGTCAGTGATCTGACTGCACTGGCATCAGGAAATAAAAAGACTAGGAATCCCTGGTTCTCCCTTTGAGTGATAAGGACAGCCATATGTATTCCATTTTCCTCGGGATGGCTTCTTCTGGATGGTCTGTAAGTTTTCAGGAAACTTACAAAGGGCTTAAAATAAGCCCTTTGTAGCATTTTTTTTTTTTTTTTTTTTTACCTTCCCCAGTTGATTTAACAAATGATAGGTGCCAGTCTCTGGCAGCAGATATGCAGATGAACAGGGCATGCTCACCGTCCTCGGTCCTTTTAACGTCTGCAAGAGACCGTCAATGAGAAGGGTCATAGACCACCATTATGTCCAAGAAATGAAGAACCTACAAAGGTGAGAATCATATCCAATTAGAATCAGAGATACTTTCATCGTACATTTGAGAGCTTTTAAAAAGATTGGTAGGATCTCATCAATGGGTGAAAATGAGAAAAATAGAATTCTCCAGTGTGAGTTGCCTAAGACACAAGTCAGAAGATTTATCCAGAAGGCAGTTGGAAATGGGAGACTCAAACTTAGGATAGTTGTAGGTATTTGAGAAAAAGGTTGGTTTCATCATTACAGAAAATGTTGTTTTGGTTAATTGAGGTGATATGACTGCCAAAGAGGAATAGGATTCAGAGAATACATTTCTTCAGTGAAAAAGGGAAGAAGGAGAGACAACCTACAGAGCTGAGCGAGGGAGTGGCAGAGAGTAGGGGAAAATATCTGAAGTTCAAATATGCTGACAATTTTAAGTCGAACGGTTTTATTCAGCAATGTTTCCAGATTAATGGCAGGCTGAAGAAATAAATAAATTTGGAATGGAGGCTACTTACAAATATTCTCCTATTCTTTGTAAATTCTACTGGCTTTTCTCTGAAACTTCTGGCTAAAGGGCAATGCTGCTGCTGCCCAACTTGTTCTTTATACAAGAAGCAATTTTCTCTTTAATTACCTTATATTTCACAGATGCCTTGTAATACCAACAATACTTTTCTGCTTTTCTAATGATCTTGAGATTGGGATTGTCAGGGTTTCATTCTCATCTTTGCAGCTCTGCTGGCTTCTTTCTGCAGGCACTAGTCTCCTTAATAATTTCTCATTCCTCCTCCTTTCCCACAGAGTTTTTTCTCTTCCCACTGCTTATCTATGACCCTTTCTCTAGCATCTCTTTCTCCAAGGTCCTTCTGATGAATCTGAGACACACACTGCAAAGATGCAATTCAGATTATATTACTCTCATCTTAAAAACCTCTGTTGCCTCCCATTTTTAAAGAGAAAAGCCTGAGCTCCTTGGCACAATGTTGTGAGCTCACTCAGGAATGCTTTTTGAATGAATACATTAATCTTTGTGTCCTTCGGCACCAATCTGGTTTGTGGTGGGTCCTCATCTTTATGTCCTCCAGCCCCCAATACAATGTTGGGAGACACGGCTCTGTGTATGTCGTCAGCAATCAGAAAATATGAGCTGCATTCTAGTCTTTTCTGGCAAATATGATCCTCAACATAAATTTACCTAGAAGTTTGAACCTATAAGCAAAGAAATCATTAGGCAAGCTACTCAGAAATAGACATAAGCTTAAAAGCGTATCTTGTAAGTGCAGTTATTTGGGGAAGGTAACATCTGATCCAAACCAGGGGTTCTTTTAGTCCGGCTGCACATTGGTACACCTGGGGGCTTTTTACACCTACCAATGCTAGAGCCTCATCGCCGACTAATTAGCTCAGTTCATCATTATTCCCTTCAGCATAGGTTCTCCAACCACCAGTTCCATATCAGCAACATCAGCATCACCTGGGAACTTGTTAGAAACACAAGCTCTTGGCCCCGCCTCCTACCTTCTGAATCAGAAATCTGAGAGGAAGACCCAGCGATCTGGTCTAAGGAGCCCCACCAGGGGATTCTGATGTGCATAGATATTTAAAAACCACTAATTTTCAGTACTTGACCTTGACTTTTTCAAACTGTATTCAAGGGGCACAGTGAGACACAAGAGAAGGTGAGTATTTCTCTCCGGAGCCTCACTACAACAAAGTATATCATCTGAGTCCAGAGAGCTTCTGTTCTTCACCAGTTTATGTTGGGTCCCAGAATGAGAGTGAGCTTCTTGGCAGGGCTATGGCCACCTCATCCTGGGGTCATAATTTCTTTCTCTTGGAACTCTAGCACCCAGCAGTGGGCCTGACCTGAAGTAGGTGTTCAGTAGGGGCAAGAAGAAAACTTGGAGTATTACTTGGGCTAACTGAAAGAAGTAGATGCATCAGTTGTGGTGTGTGGTGTGTGGTTTTAAAAATATTATTTTTTTAAAAAAATATTATTTTAAAAACCAGGGAGGGTACCTGGGTGGCTCAGACAGCTAAGTGTTCTTTGCCTTCAGCCCAGGTCATGATACCCAGGTCCTGGGATCTATCCCCATGTCAGGCTCCCAGCTCAGCAGGGAATCTGCTTCTCCCTCTCCCCCTACTTGTATTCTCTCTCTCAAATGAATGAATAAAATCTAAAAACAAAAAAAAAACCAACAGGGAATTATAAAACTCACTTAGGCAAATGTTATCTATCTTTTGTGTATCAGAAAACATGATTAGGAAGTTTAGCATGTAACACATTGAAAATCATTCTGTGCTGGGAAAACCACAGAAACAGGTCCTAGCAGCAGAGATCAAACAGAACAAGGAGAAGAAATGCGTATTTTGACTAAGGCTCAGTGTGCTTCAGCAGTAAAGCAAAAGCTTATTTCAGTGTTCAGAATAACTTGCCTTAAAAAACAAACAAACAATTTCCTATGTGGACAGATATAAGGAAGTAACTAGGTAAGGTTCACTCTGTGATGGACGAGAAAAATAATGCCAGGAGACTCCTCCATGGTGCCCTGGCTGAGCAGTGCTGTCCCAGAAACAGAACTTATTTCCAGTACTTTCCATACTCGACTGCATGGCCACAACGGTGCACTCCCTCCTGAGACTTGTGGATGGGGGAGGCCATGAGCTTGGCGGTGATTACAGTGAGAAGCCCGGGAGTAGGGAGCCAGAAGATCAGGGCTCTTTCACAGACCTTTGCTAATATTTCCTTTCTGTTGTAAGTGACTTTCAATCTTGGATTTGAAACTCTCACTTTATTCCTTTAAAGATAATTCCTTATTTAGTATTCAAAGAAATTGAATCACTTTTTTTGGGGGGGGGTATTTTGTATTTAGCTCCTATTGCTCTAAATGAGAAAGAGAGCCCAGTTAAAGGCAGGATATTCTGCCTACCTCCTAGCCTTCCGCGTTTTTTCTTCTTCAGCTTTCAATTTGTGGTGTAAAGATGAGAACCTCGATCCTAGGACATCGGGAGCAGCTATATATGCCCTTATCCCATCTAGGAAAGTGAGAGTGAGAGGAGTAGGACTTCCCCAGTGTTTCAGAGATGGAGTAATAGTGAGAATGTGACATAGAGCCATTTCTCCTAATTCTTTCGTCAGTGTTCTTTGAACCCGTCAGTGGCTAAGTCTTCTCCCCTGGGAAGCTTGCTCATAGATCTGAGACATAGCTGGATGAAAGAGTACTGGTGCCCCCATGAAATGCAAAGATATTCATTCCACCTTGAGTTAGTTTATCATCTTACTTTTTTTAAATTAATTTTTAATTAATTAATTAAAAAAAAGATTTTATTTATTTATTTAACAGAGATCACAAGTAGGCAGAGAGGCAGGCAGAGAGAGAGAGGAGGAAGCAGGCTTCCCGCTGAGCAGGGAGCCTGATGCGGGGCTTGATCCCAGGACCTGGAGATCATGACCTGAGCTGAAGGCAGAAACTTAACCCACTGAGCCACCCAGGTGCCCCTAAAATTATTTTTTTAAAGTAATCTCAACACCCAATATAGGGCTCGAACTCATGACCCCAAAATAAGAGTCTTATTCTCCTCTGACTGAGCCAGCTGGGTGCCCTCAGCCTCTTGCTTTTGATGTCTTGATCATGGGGGTTTTAGATAACCTACTTGATCTGGAGGGATTGAGATGGATTTTCCAATCACTACCAAGTCAAACTAGTTTTTGACTAGCAGTGACTGCTGCTTATGGTCCCTAAAGTCAACTCCACAATCCCTTCTGTGTGTTCTATTGGTTATAACTGAAATCAAGTAGAACAAATAAGAACTCAACCGAAGTCCACTCTACATTAATATTGACTCACAGAATACTTGCTTCTTTTCCTCTCTGCCAGACACACACACGCACGTGTACCTGCACACACATGTATACAGACACAAACTTGCTCCTCTCGCAGTACTTGGAGCAAAGCGGTCAAGAGTGTGAAAGCTGGGTTCAGGCTGCCTGAGTTCAATTCCAACTCCACTCTTGACCTGTGATAAGATTTTGGGAAGTTATTTAACTTTTCCATACCTTATCTTCCTCATTCCACAAAAAACTTGGTTTGTTTCATAGGGGTGTGTGTGTGTGTGTGTGTGTGTGTGTGTGTGTGTGTGTGTTTAAAGATTTATTTATTTATTTGAGAGAGGGAGTGTGTGGATGCAAGTAGGGGGAGGAGCAGAGGGAGAGAATCCTGAAGCACACTCCCTGCTGAGCATGGAGCCTGACTTGGGGCTCCCATCTCACAACCTATGAGATCATGACCTGAACGAAAAATCAAGAGCTGGGCGCTCCATAGACTGAGCCTTTCACGTGCCCCTCTTTCAGTGTGTAGGGTAAAACTGATGTCCTTTACCTGCACTGATCAGATGCCAATCAAGCTTCAGGTTCATGGTTTTCTCACTTGCACAGACCTTTCCACAGCGCTGGGAGGGACACTAGTAATGTGTTCACATGCTCTCAGTTTTTTGTAAATTTGCAAAAGTAAGATATTTTGACCACAACAGGGTAATATTGCTGGCTTTTTCCTCTGTCATCTCCTTTGTCACTTGTCCCCTGTGGAAGGACAGTAGAGCTGTTTCTGTCATTTTGGGGATCTGGGTAAGGGGAAGTTGAGTCGGGGATACATTTAAAACGGATTTAGTAGGCTTATCATCTTGTAGGCTTACAGTCACTTCTGAGTAAATCCTTGTTTGCAACACTCCAATTGTCCACCGTGCTGACTTGGTGGGGGCATGGCATGGAGGTCAGGGCCAGAGATTGTACTGTGCTTTGAAATTATTGCAGTGAAGAGAAGTGAACAGAAGTTCATTTGGGGGAAATTCTTTCAAATTTTATAGTTCATATAGAGTAGAAATTGAGTTTGTCTTTAAATAAAATTTGACAATACCTCTAAATATTTACAGGACAGTCACAATAATGAGTAGAAAAGGTGATTTAGGGTGCCTGGGTGGTTCAGTTGGTTAAGCAACTGCTTTTGGCTCAGGTCATGATCCTGGAGTCCTGGGATGGAGTCCTGCATCGGGCTCCCTGCTCTGCAGGGGGTCTGCTTCTCCCTCTGATCCTCTTCTTTCTCATGCGCTCTCTCTCTCTCTCCCTCTCAAATAAATAAATAAAGTCTTTAGAAATATTATATAAAAAAGGAAAGCTGAATTAAATACTTTTTAGCTTAATAATAATTAATAATTAAACACAAATCAAGTTAGAGACAAGATTGAATCATATATTTTCTCTTCAAAAAATATTGCAAATTTGTTACATGAAGAAACAATGAGAGCGTATATAGACAGAAATGATAAGGAATCAGTATAAAGCTGTATCTGGATGTTGTAATGATTAGGTTATATGTGATTTTTTTTTTTAACAAATGTGTAATTTGTTCTGATTTATTATTTATTTATTTATTTATATCCTAAATACTTAACTTGATAAGTAATTTTATATATTCTCAAATATGTATCTCCTAAATTGCAATAGCTTTAGTCCACATAAAACTTGGCTGTGTTCCTACGATTGACTGACTACTTGTGAGAGGTTAACGAAGGTACTTTCTGGGCTTCATTGTTTCCACTTATAAAGTGAAAATAGGATGAGATTACTCCTCAGTATCTCTAAGGATCTTTCTAGTTCTAAAGTTTTGTGATTCTGACTGCTATGCTACGGACCCCAGATTGCTCTGGAAAGAACTAATCTAAGAAAGATGAATCAATGTCCTTTCTAGGAATTGCTTGAGTGGAACATATGGGGGGTTGATGACAGCTGGATTCTCCAGTGTTTGGTGATCTGAAGGATCTGAAGGATGCCATTCCTGGGAATTGCGTGGGTGATCAGAGTATTGCTAAAATGATTTGGCATCCTCTGGAAGCTTACAAATTCTATAGACCACTCTGGTTCATTTCATTTAGGAAAGGTATATTACTTTTCTCTTGCTGCATAACAAATTATCAAACATTTATTGGCTTTAAATAACATATGTTTATTGTGTTACAGTAGGTCAGGAAACTTTGCCCAGCTTGGTTGGGTTTTCTGCTCAGAGTTTTACAAGACAACAGGCACTGTGTCTGTGTTCTCATTTGGAGCTTGGAGCTCTCTTCCAAAGGTCATTCAGGTTGTTGGCAGAATTTAGTTCCTTAAGACTGTGGGATTGAGGCCCCATCTTTTTTGATGGCTGTCCACCATGGCCCTCTCAGTTCTTGTGGGCTGCCCTCAGATCAATACCACATGGCTTCCATAGGAAGTTCACAGTATGGCAGTTGGCTTCTTCAAGACCAACAGAAGATTCTTTTTCCTAAGGAGGACTCTTAATATAACATAACATAATCCAGGGAGTGACTATATATCCTAGTAACAGTCCCATACATGCTCAAGAGGCGTGGATTATATATTAGGGGATTGGAGAAGCTGTCTTAGAATTCTGCCTACCACAGAAGGGAAAAGGCAATATTTTTTGAGTTCCAACCATGTACTCCTTTATTTATGTTTTTTTATTGCTCAGAATAATTATGGGAGACAAGTATGATTATCCCATTGTTCATGATCAAGATATTGTTCCCAAACATAAGAAGTAGAGTCTGACTTAAAAGCCTGAGGTCTTTACAGTATGCCCCATGGGCCCAGGGATTGACTGTCTGTAGAGAAGAACATTGATGGCCTCTCTGAGCACATCAGCTCACATGGAACATACAACCATCTCATGATGTGTCCTATCTCTCCTAGGATTAGGGCTTCATGTATATATCAGATATGTATGTTAACTAATATAGCGCATACAGCAGAGCTTCAATGATAAGCACCATCCCCCAAAGTTTTAAGTTGTCCAACTTTCAATTTTCAGTTTAATTTAGCAAATCTTTCTTGAGCTTTCCATGTGAAAAGCGGTGAGGGACATAAAAATAAATCAGAAACATGTTCTGAATGTGGTTTTTATAAAGAACATCACAGTAGAGTATAGGGAGCACTGAATGCAATCAGAAGTCCTGGGCTCAAGTGCCTTCACTTCACATCACAATCACATCAACTTTTTAAATTTTTTAAAAAGCTTTTATTTATTTGAGAGAGAGAGTTGAGCAAGCATGCAAGTGGGAAGAGAGGCAGAGGGAGAGGGAGAGAGAGAATCTCCAGTAGACTCTGCACTGAGCATGGGGCCTGATGTGGGGCTCAATCTTGCAACCTTGAAGTCATTACCTGAGCTGAAATCAAGAGTTGAACGTTTAACTGACTGAGCTACTCAGGAACCTCACTTCACCTTTCTTTCTTCCTTTTTTTTTTTTAAAGAGATTTTATTTACTTATTGAGAGAGAGAGAGCATGAGAGGGGAGAAGGTCAGAGGGAGAAGCAGACTCCCTGTGGAGCTAGGAGCCCCAAGCTGGACTGGATCCCAGGACTCCAGGATTATGACCTCAGCTGAGCCACTCAGGCACCCTCACTTCAACTTTGAATCCTCAGTTTTTCCTGCTATTTAATTCTTTTGTAAGGACACTTGTGAGGATCAAATGCAATGATTTATGGGGCAATATATTGTTAACTGCAAATTATTGCCATTTGGGTTTTATAGAGTAATACATACAGGCTATTCAAGGGGAGCATGAGGGAAATAATAATTCTCCTCGACTGGGGGGATTTGGCAGTTTCCTTGGATGAAGTTGAATTTAGGCTGGGCCCTGTTTTCATGTCTCAAGACCCTTTGAAGAAAGTAGGGCTTATGTAGAATGGGGGAAATGGTTGTCATTTAATTTGACCATATTTATGGAAATATCTTTGGCTATTGAGTCATTTGCATGGTATTGGAGACTTGTATTTTAAAAGCAGCCCTGATCCATTTAATTACTTAAAATTTACTGGGTGCCTTGCTATAACTACAGTGATGATCACTTAAGTGATTTTTAATTTGAGGACCCCCTCCCCCCATGACATTTCTAAGCACATTTAAAAAAAAATCCCCAAACTCAAATTATTTTTCAAAGAAGATTTTAAAATCACTTCATTCTTCATATTTTGGCTGGTAAAATGAACAAACAAAACTTCTTTCCCTTTGAATAACCCAAATAATGGTGGAACTGATATCTGTGCAAGTTAGACAGGGTATTAATGTAAAAGTGAAATAAAAGAAAGGTATAAACAAACCAAACGCAGAATTGGTTTTGTTTTGTTTAGGCATGACACTAGGGGTTTTCTATATGTGTCTTTCTCCCTGGAAGCATTAGGAAGGGCTTCGTGGAGGAAGTGGTTTGGAAGAAGCGGGCAGCAAGGGAAGAGAGGCTGCTCAGGTCATAGGGATTAACGCAAGCAACATTGTGCGTTGGGAAGAGGATGCTGTCTGCAAAAGAGAAAAGGATAATGGGTCTTACGTGAACGGAGTATTGTGGGCAAAAGATACCTCCGTGCCTTATGGGTTAAAGCACTTCATCCTTCATTCCATAACAACCTGAGCAGAAAAGCAGGGAGCCTGTGTTTATCCCCCTCTTAGAGGTAAGGCAAGGGATGCTTGGAGATGCTTCATTTACCACATAAAAAAGCATTTAAATGTTTTGTAGACCATCTGATTCTTTGCTCTTTTTGCCAGGTCATTGCTCTGAATATGGAAGGTTAGATATTATCCATGAGGAAGTCATAGTTCTTTGAGTATAAAAGTGGCATGACAAAAACAGGATTTTAGGAATATTTTCTGCTAGAGAAGGAAGGCCTAAAGGATGAATATGAATGCCAAGAAAGCAGGGCTGTTTGTCTTGTTCATGGCGTTACCGCTGGTGCCTAGTGTGCTACTTACCCCAGGTGGTCAGAAAATGTTTGTTGAATGAAAGAGTGATAAAGTATTGTAATACTGAAAATGCATTTTCTGGTGGTCACGTTGATCTTTGCAGAACCCTACGGTGGACTCCTAAGGACTAAACTTTTCCCCTGGCAATTGTTTACCTCTAACAACATGCCTTCTCTCTGCGATACCCCATAAAGATGGGAATTCTATTTACAACTTAATACTGTTGCTTGTCATCTTTTGATTAGAATGGCCATCCTTAAAGTTCCATTAAACAGATTCCATCACAATTCAATTGGAACCCCATTGTTCCAATTGAATTGTGATGGAATCTGTTATGTAGTAAATACCTGTGTCCTCCCCTGCCCAAAAAAGGAGTAGACGTGTATGTGTGTGTGTGTGTGTGTGTGTGTGTGTGTGTGTTTGCACATGTATATGTATTCTTTGGTCTCCAAACACAAATCTTCCTTTATATAAAATGAAGGCATAATGAATTTTAATAATGCTTTAAAATAACTAAATAGCTAGAAAGCACTGGAGAAATCTACTGAAAAAAATGACTTTGTGTTATGTTTATTTATTTATTTTTTTACCCAGTGGTGAAAACTTACTGAACAGTTCTTTTTGATCAACAATGTATATAGGGGCGCCTGGGTGGCTCAATGGGTTAAAGCTTCTGCCTTCGGCTCAGGTCATGATCCTGGGGTCCTGGGATCAAGCCCCGCATCAGGCTCTCTGCTCAGCTGGGAGCCTGCCTCCTCCTCTCTGCCTGCTTCTCAGCCTACTTGTGATCTCTGTCAAATAAATAAATAAAATCTTTTTTTAAAAAATGTAATGTATATAAAATCTTTTATTTTATATTTTAGTGATTTTAAGTGTACATACAGTGTTAACAAATGCATTAAAATTAGTTTTTACTCATTCCCACAAAATTATTTGGAGGAATTTAAGACCAAGTTCCATAACAATTTAAAAGAAACATGGAAGCTAAAGTTTTTTTTTTTTTTTTTTTTTAATGAGGTGGAAGATTATATTGAATTTGATATTACAAAATAATATGATCTTTGGAGCTTTAGAACTTGAAGCATACTAATCTTCCTCTATGTATAAAAACAGACTCTACTTGAGAAATTTCTAAATGAGGGAACAAATTTGGGATAATCACAGAAAAAAGATAGTTCCATTAAAAAGATCCATGAAAAAGAACCAGTGATCTAAGTGAAATTTAAACAATTGACACTGAGTAATTTACTCAGTGCTTGCACTGCTGTGGACCCTGTCCTCTTGTGCTGGTTCATCCATAAGGTTCTCTTTGTGTAGCTTCCCCTCCCCTAGGTCCACACTGTCACCTGTTCGGACATGTCCTATGTCTTCTTTAAAAGTAACATACATTGGGCAAAGCAGTTTCTGGTACTTTTAAAATTTGTTCAATATAGAAAATGTAGAAAATATAGAAAAATATGAAGAAAACTTCCATCCTTGATAGTTATTAAATAGAGATAAGTACTATTGGTATTTGCTGTTTGCACATCTATTCATATACGTTTATATTTCTTACATACACATCTATATAATAATGGAAGCATGTATTTCCTATATATAGACTCACATATAAATTCTCATACATAGATATGTATTTGCAGTATGCAATTTGACATAAAATTGAGACCTATGAATTGTAACGTTTGCGTTTCACATTTTCTCTGAATAGAGTATTTCATTTCCTTTTTTATTTGATTTGGTAATATGATTCTTAAAAGATTGTTTCATTTTTATGTGTGTATATAACAACTTTTTAACTCTTAAATTTTTTTTATTTTTTTATTTTTAGTTATTTAGGTCGTTACCTTTTCACAACATCTTTTGCATGTTCCAAATTATCTTACTTATCTTGAACTAATCTTACCTCCTACCTACCATGCATGCCTCACTATTCCTAGCCAGTTCTGCTCTTGCCTTTTAAAAGCGTGACCTGAGAAGAGCTCATTTTAAATTATATTAAGAAGGTGTCTTGGGGCGCCTGGGTGGCTCAGTGGGTTAAGCCGCTGCCTTCGGCTCAGGTCATGATCTCAGGGTCCTGGGATCGAGTCCCACATCGGGCTCTCTGCTCAGCAGGGGGCCTGCTTCCCTTCCTCTTTCTCTGTGATCTCTTCCCTTCCTCTCTCCTACTGTGATCTCTCTCTGCCAAATAAATAAATAAAATCTTTAAAAAAAAAAAAAAAGAAGGTGTCTTATTTTTTAAGGCCTGGCTTTACTGTCAGCCCTTTTTCCATCTGAATCAAGATTCCCACAGCGCTTTGAACACAATTGTTTTTGTTCTTGTAATTATAATTTTGTAATTTGTAATTTGTAATTTTGTTTTGTAATTGTTTATCCTGTACTATGATTATCAGTTAAGTTTTGTTATCTCCATTAGCACTTACGGCAGGGTCCAGAGTATAATTGTGTCCATGAACATGGAAAGTTGCTTGCTGAAATAAGTCCTTTGAGGAATGGGAGTGAAGGGTGAGAGATGATGGCCAGGCAGATAGGAGCTCATTTGGACTGCCAGGTGGGTGTTACTGGAAGCCTGCAGGAGGAGATAGCAGTGGGAATAGAAAGGAGGCAACAAAGAGACAATGTGGAGATGGCATTGAGTGAAGCATGTCTGTGTGCAATTGTGTGGGCCCTGTGCTTGGGGCTCTGTGAAGAAGAAGTTACAGTCAAAGAGAATGCCCAGTGCTCTGTTTAATGACCAGGTGGAGGTTAAGGCTGTTACCTGATAGCTGGTGGGACAGTTAGGCCAGTTTGACATATTGAGTCTCATGTTTCATGAATATTTCTGCATAATAAAAAGACTAGTGTAAGTTATATATATATATTTTTTTAATTTTTTATTTTTTATAAACATATATTTTTATCCCCAAGGGTACAGGTCCGTGAATTGCCAGGTCCACACACCCCACAGCACTCACCAAAGCACACCCCCTCCCCCAATGTCCATAATCCCACCCCCCTTCTAGTTATATTTTTTAACAATGTATTGAGATTCACGTGTATAAATGATTTATGACCTTTATGAAGTCAAAAAAATTTTTGAAGTCTTTTGTTAATGGGTAGAGTTGGCATTGGCTAGGATGCAGGCTAACTGTTCTATTTAGAGTTGATGGAAATGTCAAAATTTATAAAGAGAGGTATTAAAACCAGAGTTCATTCAGGTGGGAGAGGAGAGGTCTCAGTAGGTTGTGACAGTCCATCAGTGGAGATTTTCAAGAAACACTTGGGTCATTTGATGAGGATTTGGGCATTTGGATGTCCAGCCCTAGGATTCTGTGATTCTATCAAAATTATTTTCTGTCCAGTAGGTTTTATATTTTGAACTGATTTGTCAAATTTCCCTTGTCATTTTTTGTCATAAGAAGTAGGATAATGGTGTCAAGACAGCATCTCGATTTTCTAGACCTATTCACATTAGAAATGCAGGAACAAAGTGGCACATACTTTAAACATTCTCCTTCCACTTTTTCTTTTAAGATAGTTTTACCAACAGGGAATAAAGGTATGTTGCTTCTCCCTTTAGCTAAGATCTAATCATCTCCTTTCTATTTTGACTTCTAAGAAAATCCACCTGATAGAAATCTTAAATTGAAATGTTTCACCTTACTGCTTACACGTGCCCCCTGTCTCTCTCTTCAGGTCCCAGCTCCTCCGTAAGTCTGAGGTTCGTTGTGGGTGGTAAAGGCAGCGTGTGCCTTTGTTAGAGTGATCCAAGTCATTTCTCCAACCGGATCTCCTCTGTGTTTGGAGTTTTCAGGATAACTCCTGTCATCCCCTGTTCCTGTACTCCTTGGGCTGACAGGGTTTCTTCAAACTCATGTCTGGTGCTTGGGGAAAGCAGTTTGACTCCTAAATGCTCGGGGCTGGTAGGCAACCTCAAATATCTCTTAAAATAAGGAAGTATTCTATAGAATTTAGAAATTATTGATATTGGGCACAGACGTGAGTACTCAAATACCTCAGAAATCTGGGTAACAAATATTCCTCAGAATACACGTGTGGTGTGGAAGCAGGTTTCCTGGTTCTGTATTGATAAGCGTCTTGTCTCCCTTCACCCATCCTCACTAAGACTCCTCTAGCTCTGCCCACCTGACAGAGCTTTCTATTAAAAGAGACCAGTTTTTAAAATGCCTTCCTTCTTTCCCCCTTTCATCTAGAGCCAAATACCTTACCCTACACCTAACACGACCTAAATAAATGAATTGAATGCCTTCTGGCCAACTTGTGTGTTACTCTGAGAAATACTTGCATATTGTGTAGGAACTATTTAGAGAGTGGCAATCAAAAACTACAGGGAAAGGTGGAGTGGAACTTGTTTTGGGCAAGGAAGTTTCTAAGAAAAAAAAAAACTAATTGTGGTTAAAAAAAAAAAAAACACATAACACTAAATTTACCATCTTTACATCTTTAAATGTTCCATTCAGTGGTGTTAATTACTTTCTCATTGTTGCGCAATGGAACTCTGGAATTTTTTCAACTTGTAAAACTAAAACTCTATACCTACCGAACAACTGTTCATTACCCCTTCTCCCAGCCCCGGAAAACACCATTCTGTTTTCTGTTTCTCTAAATTTGACTACTCTAAGTGCCTCATATGAGAGGAATCATTCATTTTTTTGTCATCCTGTGCCTGGTTTATTTCATGGCCATAATATCCTTAAGCTTCATCCATGTTGCAGCATGTGATAGAATTTCCTTCCATTTTAAGTCTGTGCGCATATACTGAACTTTGTCTATTCACTCATCCTTTGATGGACATTTGGGTTTTGGCCATTGTTACTAATGCTTTTATCAACATGGGTGTGCAAAAGGAGGGCTGATTCTCAAAGTAATTACAATACCTCCCCAAATGAGCTCATGTTAAAGTTGCTCTGACTAATAAAAGTGGAATAATGGCAACTGAGATAATTTTATTACCACTGAAAATCTGTGTGTGGCTTTAAGGAGGCATCTGGAATATCTGTATCTAGGTATATTTGTTTGTTTACTTGTTGCAAAGAATATCTTAGATGTCTTTCATCTCTCTCTCTCTTTTTTTCTTGATGGTGTTTTCTGGCACAACACACAGTATTTTTTTCAGAATGGAATCAACAGATATCTTCTCAAATCTACAAATACTCTTATCTACCTTAACTCTTTATTGAGATCCACAATCTATCCCTCTTTCCAATCTACTATATATACTACAGAAGCCCAGCTCCTTCCCACACATCACGACTAGTCTGCTATTTTAATTAGCCCTCACAAGCCTGTATTTAAGAAGGTATTACTGTGTTTTATTTTTTTTTTTTAAGATTTTATTTATTTATTTGACAGAGATCACAAGTAGGCAGAGAGGCAGGCAGAGAGAGAGGAGGAAGCAGGCTCCCTGATGAGCAGAGCCCGATGCGGGGCTTGATCCCAGGACCTGAGCCGAAGGCAGAGGCTTTAACCCACTGAGCCACCCGGGTACCCCTGTGTTTTATGTTTTAAAATGATTAGTCTTTGAGGGCTGCTGTAGCTCAGAGTCAGATATCTTAGGCTTCACCAAGAGGTGAACCTGATGCCAGCCTCTTCCCCCATTTCTTTTGGTGATTTTGGATATTTCAATCCAATATCAATTTGTGACATCTTTTTTTAAAAGATTTATCTATTTATTTTAGAGAGAGAGAGAGAGCACAAGTGGTGGGTGGGGCAGCACTCTGTGCTGAGTGCGGGACCCCACTCAAGTGCTCCGTCCCATGACCCCGAGCTCACTACTTGAGCAGAAATCAAGAGGCAGATGCTCAACTGACTCAGCCACCCATGCGTCCCTCAATTTGTGGTGTTTTTTTTTTTTTTTTAAAGCATTTTGCTAGGTTTTTTGGAGTTAGATAAGATAAGGCCCTATAGGAATTCATGGTCTAGTTGGGAAAACTGCTATATATCAGTGTATAAATTAAAGTCTATAAAAGTGATCCGGGCAACTTGAAAGAGGCGTAATAAACTGACAGTGAGAATTGGGGAAGATGTCCAGGAGGAGAGGGCATCAGAGTTAGGACAAACACAGGAGAGGTAATTCCTGGCAGAAGGACTGCTATGTACAGAGACAATGGAGATTAAAGCATATGAAATGTTTAAGGGAACGTCAGATTTTTATCTAAAGTTAAGGTGCTGGAATAATTTATTCCTGAAATCCTTTCCTCTTCTTCCTGTGAGTCTGTAAAATATACAAGTACTGCCTAACAGTTTTTCCTCTTACATTTTGTTGTGTCAAACTCTGACACTGTCACCGGGTTGGGGAAGTGTGGGATGATGCCCAGATTTGGAGTTCCTCCCACCATCTCCTGAAACACTGTTCAATTATGAGGACAAAAGAGAAGATTCACTGACAGAGCTTAGGCCCTTTTTTATGGTGCTAACATCCCAAGTAGTGTTTTGTTCTTTTCTAAATTTTTTTTTCCTTCCCAGTACTCAGAATATTTTGCAATTTTAAAAGGGAATTCTCTCTGAATTATTTGTTTGAAGGCTTGAAGTGTAAAAATCGAACAGCATTATCAGAGAGGTTGTTTTTCTTGTAATTTTTTCCTCTTATTTTCGTACATGTGAACTTTTATTCTCCCTTACTTCATTCCCCCACCGCTTCCTTCCTTCCAACACACATTTAATTAGAACGCCTACTTCTAAATGAGGGAATTAGATTCTCTGCCTTCTAGGAAATCATAATCTAGTAGAGGAGATAAGACATGACTAAGACACGTATCAGTATAATGAAAGGCAGAAAACTGTCTTTGCTGTGAGAAAGACAGAAAGCATGCTCAACATACAGAAGTGAGTATATGTTGTACGTGATGGTGTGTGCCCTGCTAGCTTGTGTGTGTGTGTGTGTCCGTGTGTGTGTGTGTCTGTGTGTGTGTGTGTGTTTGGTGTAGGGAGGAGTCCTGCTGGGCGTTCACAAGAGTAGTTGTAATTGGGAAGGATCTGAAGGGACTTGAGTAAGGAAAGCATTTTCCCCCTGACCTAACTTTCTACAACATTAACAACTTTGTATTTGGGTTGGAAAAGCACAGATAAGGTTTGAAGACTTTCTTTGTGGCTGGTTACCTGAGTATCTCAGGTCTGCACTCTGGACTAAACAAATATAAAATGAATGGGCATATTTTTTCAGATGACTTCAGGCATGAGAAAAAGCTGTGCTTCTCCATGCCTGCTGCTCTGCAGGTGGCTGCAGTAAGTGGGCTTTCTCTCCACTTCTTGGAAATAACAGAGAAGGATTCTGCTCCCTCTGGCTGAGTCCTAGTTAAATTGGTGCTCTGTCAAGACTGTACCAGCAAGTGCAGTTTAAGAACTGCTCTGTATCTCCTCTTCAGTTTTTTTTCTCGATGTGGTACTTACACCTCCTTTTACAAGCACATACTATGGGGGCATTAAATGAAACGATGTGAAAACCACTGTGCTATTATTCATATTTCTTTGCCAAATGAAGGAGGTGTGCACCATATTGATTAGAATTAACTTTGGATTGTGTTCCTTTTTCCACCCAGATAACCCAAATTATAGATTGAAATTCCCCATGCTGATTTAAAATATTAGTGGGCTTGTGTGTTTATTGAACACCTAGACCTTGTTAGTCATACTATGTATGTTACGCAAAAACGTTACTCTTACTTTCACCTGCTCTTATGGCTCTCTACAAATGTTATTGAACAAAATGATCACACTATAATAAAAATAGCTACCATTTATGCAGTATGTACTATATGGCCTGTACCATGCTAAGTAATTAACGTGTTTTCTCATTTATTCTTCAAAATATTACTAGTAGCTTCAGTCCCACTTCTAAGGTGACTACCAAACTAAAACTAATTAACCTAAAAGTACTTTAAAAATTTCAATTTAAAAATCAGGATTCTGGAGGTGCCTGGGTGGCTCAGTCAGTTAAGCTTCTGCCTTTGGCTCAGGTCATGATGCTAGGTCCTCGGATGGAGTTCCATATCAGGCTCTGTGCTCAGCAGAGAGCCTGCTTCTTTCTCTCCCTCTGCCTTTTGATCTGTGTGCTTTCTATCTCTCTGTCAAATAAATAAATAAATAAATAAATAAATAAATAAAATCTTCAAAAAAAAAAAAAACCCCAACAAAAATAGAATAAAATCAGGATTCTGATTACAAGGCAAACACTCTCCTACTTCCAAGATATTTGGTTCTTTTGAATCCTAATACTTCTTATGGAAGCGTCTCTCTTTCAAATAAAGCTAAAGATAAAAGGAAGTGTATACACTGTCTCTCCAGTTCTTAATATAGTTACTGGGGTGTTACCGTCTTTCCCTTGTTTTACACTTTGTATCCCCTACAACTTTAGAAAGTTAACAAAGAATATTACTATACATCCTGCATTGCCCTCCTCTGAAATGGGGTCATTTTGGAGTAAAATGAAATATCTGTTTGAGTAGCTATACAGACTTCTAAATTTGAAGTCTAATGTGTTTTCACATTTGTGTTGCTATAACAAAAGTACCATAGCTTATAAGTGGGCAGCTTCTAAACAATACAAATTTACTTCTCACAGTTTTGAGGCTGGGAAGTCCCAAGCTCAAGGTACCAGCATACTGGATGTCTGGTGAGAGTCTGGTTTCTAATTCATAGTAGTGCCTTCTAGCTCTGACCTCACATAGCAGAAGAAAGGGACTAGGAAGCCCTCTGAAGTGTCTTTTATAGTCAGCACCCAAAATACCCACCCCCAAACACCAACACACTGGGCATTAGGTTTCAACATAGGAATTTTGAGGGGACACAAACATTTAGACCATAGCACCTCTCCAACTCCCTATCTCATCTTTTACTTTATGCTTTTATTTGTTCATTTCTAGATGAACAAAGAAGAGGATATATTTCTTTTTCCTCAGAAGAAGATATTTTCCAAGCAGACTATGGAAGGTACCAATCTATCCCTTCCTTTCATAGATGAGATGACTGGGGCCCAGGAAGGGGAAGAAAGTCGCAGGGTCTTAGGGCGAGTTAATGATAGAAACCATACTAGATCCAGGTCTTATTACATTACTAGTCCTCTGCTCTTTTTCGTATGTGACTTTGGGAAAGCCTCTGCATATTTATACCCAGTTTTCTACTTATGTGGCCTCCCAGCCCTTTTCAGTGACATTTGTAGAGAGCTGTATAGGAGTTGGTGAGAGTATGTGTAAAACTCTCTTCGAGCTTTGTCTCATGTACTCTTTTTTTTTTTTAAATAAATCTTTTTTTTTTTTTTAAAGATTTTATTTATTTGACAGACAGAGAGAGAGAGAGAGAGAGAGAGAGAGAAGAAAGCAGGTTCCCTGCTGAGCAGAGAGCCTGATGGGGCTCCATCCCAGGACCCTGGGATCATGACCTGAGCCAAAGGCAGAGGCTTTAACCCACTGAGCCACCCAGGCGCCCCTCTCATGTACTCTTTATGCTAATTTATATCAACGTAAGAAAGTAGTAAGGCACGTCCGTCCCCCTATAACTTCTACATACTGAATTTTAGTTTCATGTGATTTAATTTTAATGTGACGAATCGAATCGGATTACTACTAACTCTGTTGTAACATACTTATCCCCATTGCCTCTATTAAAAGATGCAATAGTACAGAATTTTATTGGTTAAGTTGTATCATGGTCCCTTTTAAAGACTTTTAATAGCTTTCTGCTGCTTTCAAGAGAAGGCACAAATTCCATAGCAGTACATTCCTTTGAAAACCAGTTCTGCCAGGGATCTCCGTGTATCGGATTCTCTGAGCCCAATGGACCATCAACATTTTTTGAAGACTGCTCCTTCAGTTGTCATTTCGTGTGATCCGTGTAGTTTTGTTAATCGTGAGCTTGGCATGTGAAATATGGTAATGTACAAGATACGCCAGGTCGCTGCGCTAGAGGACTTCCTGGCCTGACATCACTGGGATGTGGGACTCCTCTGTGCTCTTCTCTTTCTTTCTGTTCCGAAGGCCTTCCTTAGCCCCTCTCTGGGGAGGCCACCTCCCACTTCTCCGTGGGTGGGAAATTCTCCCGTCATTCTCTCTGATGAAACCTTGCAGGGTCTCTTCTAGCTGGTAGTGGGGTTCATCCCAGCACAGAGCACTTCTCAGGGGCATGTGTGTCGTTCTGTCATCATCTAAAACATCAGGTTTATCCACTAGACAGAAAGTTCTCCGAGAGAATAAACAGTGTCTGATTTTTCTCTGTGTCCCCGATGTGCTAAGCAGTTTGGCTTTTAGTAAAGTGCCCAGTGACTGAGGGATGGAGGGATGGATAAGACGTGTGGATAGTTAAAAATAGAGATACAGATAAATGTAGAAAGAAAGGAAAATAAATACTTTGGTAGGAGACTAGGCAATGGATCACATTTCATTCCTTCACCAGACTTCTTACCTTGGCATTAAAAGTTACATGTACATAGGGGTACCTGGATGGCTCAGTGGGTTAAAGCCTCTGCCTTCGGCTCAGGTCATGATCCCAGAGTCCTGGGATCGAGCCCCGCAGTGGGTTGTCTGCTCAGCATAGAGCCTGCCTCTCTGTCTACTTGTGATCTCTGTCTGTCAAATAAATAAATAAAATCTTAAAAAAAAAAGTTACATATACATATATATATATAATATACATACAACATTATATATAAGTGTACACACACACACACACACACACACACAAATACACTTACATGTCCATTGACAGACTCTCTGATTATGTGAGTCAAATTACGTATGTGTAAGACATAGGCAAACTCATGTCTTCACCAAATTTTCCCCAACCTGTAGTTGTTTTTGAAGATGACTTGCAGGCCAATGAATACTCCAACAATGATTTGCAAATTTTGCATTTAATTTAATCTTTGAATCCAGAGAACACAAGGGATGAACTAATTAAGGAAGTTATTCATGTGGCTATCAGATGCTATGGCATCTAGCTCATGTATTAAAGGCCGGGCCTGCCAGGAAATTTCCTGGCAGAGAAGATCCTGAGGCAAGGTTAGTGTCCCACCTTTCAGCTCGCATGTATTCTTGGCATGTTGCACCAGATGTTTTGCAAGCAGTACTACCTGGTGAGGAAAATTCTCATTAGCATCACAAAAAATTCTGTATTTTGATGATACTTGTACAGTTACAAAGAGAATTATGAGTCTTTTATCCTATGCAATAAACCAGTAAGAGAAATTCCGGTGGTACTAAAGAATCCTGTTTTGTATGAAAGTAGATGTTGGTTGGGAGGATGAGGGGACATGGGCGGTGAGGTGAGAGGGAGGAAAATGCCTACCTTATGTGCTAGCTGGGGGCATTTGGGGGAAAGCTGTTAGCATTCTTTAATGAAGATTTTGGAAATCATTTGATCTTGCCTAGTGGGTAAGTTTAAATGGGGGAGGCTGAGAAAAGGTCCAAAGAAGGAAATAAAGGATTTCAAATTAAGATCAGAGGTACCATACTAATGCCATCATTAATCATGAATTTAACCTTGGCCCACACCTTCAGCAGCCTGAGCTTATTTACGCCTATGTAAATTGGGCATATGATAACATCAATAATAAATAACTTACTGAGTGGTTGTGAGGATTGAGTGGTAAACATGCTATATTATCTCTTTTTATTTATTTTTATTTTTAAGATTTTATTGATTTGAGAGAGAGAGGAGTGCGTGAGCAGGGGACCTTGGGCAGCAGGAGGAGGGAGAGGAAGGAAGAGGAAAAGAATCTCAAGTAGACTCCTTGCCGAATGCAGGGAGCCCAGTGTGGGGCTCAATCACAGGACGCCGCCCCTCCCCCGACCACCACCTGAGCTGACACTGGGAGTCAGATGTCCAACTGATTGAGCTACAGTGTGCCCCTGTTTGTCTTCTTTTAAAAGAAAGCCTAAAATAGGAACTTTTAGGGGAAAAGTTAAATCTGATGCCGGAGAGACCACTGATCTTAGAATCAGAAAGCCTGACAGTATTTTGGTTTAAGCCACCCAGTAGCTATGTGACCAGTCTTCAATTTCATCATCTTTCAAATGGGGGCATTGGCCTGGATGATTCTCAGGGTTCCTTCCATTCCAGTTCTTATGTTCAGTGATTCTGTATAAATCTTTGTAATGTAAGTCTACTGTTGTCATTTTCCAAATGGTCCTAAGGAACAAAATGGTTAAGCTGTTCTCCCAGGCTCTTTCAATAAGCTCACAGCAATTAGGCATTAAAATGCAAACCCCCAGAATTTAGTGACTTAATGCTGTGTTAAGTTGCTCTTTTAGATACATACTTATAGTACTTATAGAGTGGCTCCCTGAGACCGAATACCCTGAAAAGAAAACCAGAGGACGGCATTTTGTGGATACTGCCAGTATAATTCTTTTTTAAGTCTTACACAATTTGACTGACTCTCCGAGAATTGGTTAGCAAAGCCATACACACTTTAATTACGCAGATTATGCAATAGGGGGCTCTCTAACAAAGAGGAAAATTAGTGAGACACATTTAGGCCTGATTCTGCTTCCCAAGCAGAGGAAGTCTTGGTCGCAATTTTCAAGCAAGTAGAAGTAAGAGGCTGTGTTATTACAGGGCTCAGCTAGGATTCTAAACTGAGGGAGATGTCAGTACTGAGGATGATTTTCTGATTGCAGGACAGCAATATGATATTGGATGGTTAGTGTTCTGCCCACAGAGGCAGCCACAGGACAGATCATGCTAAGGCATTCTGAGCAAGTTCAGACCTGCCAGCAGCCTCTCTGGTGGATTTCTGGATTGAGCAATAAGGGAAGGGTCGAGAGAGGAAGATTTGCTCCATGGATCAGAGCTCGGTGTGAGAGCTAGAAAGGGTTAATAGAACCAGTGTGGTAGGGTGGAGAGGACATCCCTTTGGAAAACAACAGATTTAAGACCCCGTTTCTTCACTAATTAGCTATCAGTTTGACTTAGTGAATTTAGTCCTCTCTCCATTTTTGTTCTGGAACAGTAGAATAATCATCATCATCATCATCATAATAATAATACCTATAATGTTTATCCCGCAGGATAACTGTGAGGATTAAATGCTTGAAAAACACTTATATCCTAAGATGTGATGTGACTTTTTCTCAATCTAATTTCTCAGTTCATAGGTATTTTCAGCTATTTAGAAGGAGAAAGTATGGGCCTGCTTGGTGAGTGCGTGCTGCATATCTGGCTTTCCCACCCTGCCAAGGACTTTTTCCTTTTCATATGGGACAATAAAGAAGAGCTAGAACAGGGCGCCTGGGTGGCTCCGTCGATTAAGCCACTGCTCTCGGCTCAGATCATGATCCCAGGGTCCTGGGATGCAGTCCCGAATCGGGTTCCTTGCTCGGCAGGGAGTCTGCTTCTCTCTCTGACTGTGTGAGTGCATGTGTGCATGTGTGCACGTGTGCGCGTGCGCTCTCTCTTTCTTTCTTTCTGACAAATAAATAAATAAATAAATAAATAAAATTTTTTAAAAAAAGAAAAAAGAAAAAAAGAAGAACTGGAATAACCAGCACCATCACCGGCCCACTACCCCTTCCTTCTCCTTTGCTCCACGGGCACCACATAACTGGGAGGTGACTGATGAATAGTCAGAGGCTGGACTGGGACTTGCTGGGTTCAAATCCTGGCCATTCTCTTTACTAGAGGTATAACCTTAGCTGCCTTGCGTAACTTTTGTGTTCCTCTGTTTCCTTGTTGATAGTAGTAATACCTACTTCATAGGGTATTCTGAAAATAATTGACATCTATAAAGTACTGAGACCTGTTCCTGGTAAATAATTAGCACTCAAGTATTATTTGCTTATTACCATTTCTTTTAACCAGAGTTATGGAAAAGTGTTTTGTGGTAAAAGATAACCAGTGAGGTTTAGTTTTTCTGGGGACTGAGGACATCTAGTCATGGGCCTGAGGGATGAAGGATAACCAATCCTACTTTTTATTTTAGTTACACACCCTGAGTTTACTTTGGAAAATAAAAGGGAGTATCCTAGTTTGCTTTTTGTGAGTACTATGATGTAGTGAGCATTGAAATTAGAGCCACAGAATTTTAGAGA
Source organism: Mustela nigripes (assembly GCF_022355385.1). NCBI lineage: Eukaryota > Metazoa > Chordata > Mammalia > Carnivora > Mustelidae > Mustela > Mustela nigripes. The sequence continues at coordinate 105,708,571 of NC_081558.1, forward strand.
GAGAATGGACCTTAGTAATCATCTGATTAACCTCGTTCTAGGAATGGGACTATAGATACAAAGAGAAGAGGAATGATTTGTCCAAGGTTTCATATTGGGTAAATTGCATGAGAATGAGATTTCAAGTCAGTCTCCTTTTAAGCCTATTAGAACATACTGCTTCTGTTGACTCTCCTCACTGTAGAATGATCTCTTTCTTTGATTTGAATTATTGCAAAGCTGCTTGTTGAGAGTCATCTAAAATTTCCTGATCTATATAGAGACAACAAACAGAAAGGGGGAAAAAAACCACAAACGAACTCTGAAGTCCAACTATGATGGGAACAGCTTTATTTTGTTTTGTGTCATCCTCACAAGTAACAGAGCACTTACCATTTCTCATTCCTCCTCCACCTCCGCCCACTCAGAGACAGAAGGACCAAGTGCGAACCAAAACTGGGAGACTTTAGCTGCTTCAGAGAGTGTCATTGGGATTGGGGTCATTTATCCTCAGGAGAGTCTTTGCTACTGTTACTAATGTCCTTTCTCTTTCAAGTAAGTGGTCACGTTGAAAATATCAGGGCACTTTTGATTATATGCTACTTTTCTTGTTTGGAGTCCCTAAAATCGAATGTTACTCCTGGTTCCAGAACCCTTCCAAAAGTAACCTTCCATTGGGAGGCTCAAAAATGTAATGATCATCTATTGTTCTTTTAAAATTCCTCATTTTATAGAGGAGTAAAACTGATACATAGAGGTTAAATGACTTTTCTATGGTCACACAGTTTTCTTCTCAAAATTATCACCCAGTGGGACACATACTTACTCTCCAATTTTGAAGATAACACTAACACTGTGCGTACAGTAAGTTAAAACTTGCCAATCAGTTAACAAGATAGTGGCCTTTCCAAATCCCTGACTTCAAAAATATGACAACTGTCTATCCACTATCTACTATCTCTCCATCTTTGGTCTTGTGTTTTGGAACACTGACTTGAGAAATCATTTTGTAAGTATTTTTCTCAGTTTATACTAAGTTTTCTCAATTTGGTTTTGAGTTTTCCAGAGTTGTGATTCTCCTTTTTCTTTCTAAAAAAATGAAATCAAAGATACTATATTAAAAGCTGTGAATGTGTACATAGATTTAAATATGTCCTTCTTTCTACCATAAATTGAATCTCCAGATTTCTCTGTGATTACTGATAGTAAAAATGGTAGATCTTGTAGCAGATAGTTGCAACTGGGGGCCAAAAACTGTTTACTTTTCGTATTCTCCATTATGACCCTAACAGTTTGTTAGAAAAGACCTTCTGTGCAGGGAACCTTCGTAGAGTTCCTAATCCTCTCCTTTGCCCTCCTAATCATTTCCATTTGGTTCTCTGTTCACCTTTAAGCTGTTGGCTTTTGGTTACTTTAAAGTCTCTTACTTCAAATGGGATCTTTCCGACACAGGAATCAAAAAGGGCCAGTGACTATCCTTCACAGAAACCGCTATAGTTTTGACTAACATCTTAGGGGCTTTTGACACTGACCTTTCCTGGGGAACTTTCCTGACTTGCATTTTTATATGTTCATGTTTTCTTTTCCTTACTCTAGAACCCTATACCTCATAGGAATATGATCATTTAACCACTCAACTGTTAAGAGGCAACCCTTTAATCAGCTGTGCCATATTAATATGCCATATAAAATAACTGTTAGCCCGATGCTTTCTTCACAGGGCTATCTTGATATGCTTTCCATGACTATCTCCTTGAATCTTGCATCTTGCTCCATTCTACCGTCATTTTTTTTTTTTTTTTTACTAGCAATCGGTTTCATCATTCATTCATCCTTAACCTTTTTACGTTCTGAAAATAAAGGTTTGCCAAGTATTGCCTTGTTGCAGCCTGTAGTCCTTTTGATTCATTCTTCTTCCCAGCAATGCTGACTGTAACCATTTTATGGACTATGTATCTCAGCTCTGAAACCATCCTCTTGTGGTATTGCTCTTACTTGAATGTCTCTGATGATGGGAAGCTCACTTCCCCATTTTGTGAAGCCATCTATTTCATCGTTGGTCTACACTTTCTTATACACAACTGCTTAACTGAATCCAAGTTTGCCTCTGGATTCACAGGATGTCTCTTTCTTTTTTTCAAAAAAGAACTTATTAAAACAGTTGAAGATAGACATCACTTTCTCCAGTTTTTCATTCCTTGGCTCTAGTTATTTAACGAGTGCTTCAAATGAGACCATGAGCATCAGGAAACAAATAGTCTGGTTGCCTCTGACTTAGATTCTGAGTGGTCTTGTTTCATAGTTATCTTAACTTTTTTGACAGTTCAGGAACATAAATAGTCCCCTTATTAATTGACTTTGTGGATTTATTACCTAAAGACCAGTCATGGTTCAAAGTAAAAGGCATTAGATTTGTCTAAAATTAATAAGGACTCTGTAAAGAACACCCCGTGATTGCTTGATTGAAATGAAAACAGCAGTTAATATCAGACACTATTGAAGGATAGTGTGTAATAGAGGAAATCCCAATGTGGAGAGTCATTTGCAACTAACCTCTAGATAACATGATATGATTTACTCTCCAGGGTCCACAGCTCCAGACCAGTGTCTTAGCACACCCAAGAGATTGTTTTTCTGTATAGTTTCTGGCCTGATTGTCTTTCATAGAGCATCTCTCCCCTTGACAGTCAGAACAGCCATGGGCTTGGGTGGATTGCTCAAAATCCAGTGACAAGAAAGAAAGGCATACTGTCTTCGTGGAGCTTTAAATAGAACTTCTTATGCCTAAGTCTTCCTCTCTCTCTCTCTTTTTTTTAAGATTTTATTTATTTATTTGACAGACAGGGATCACAAGTAGGCAGAGAGGCAGGCAGAGAGAGAGGAAGAAGCAGGCTCCCTGCTGAGCAGAGAGCCCAGTGTGGGGCTCGATCCCAGAACCCTGGGATCATGACCTGTGCTGAAGGCAGAGACTTTAACCCACTGAGCCACCCAGTTGCCCCATGCCCAAGTCTCTTTTATCTGATGCCTGAAACTGTGAATTTCGACTCACTTTAGAGAATAACCCTTCCCCTCAGGAAAGTGGTGTGGGTTTATAGTAGGATTTTATCAAGGTAGCATTATCAGTAAATAGTAGTTCAGTGTCTGTGTTTGATGTACAAAGGGGATAAGGGGAACACATTCCCAGATTAGGACTTGGTGTTTTCTACTATAATTATCAAACATTTGTTTTCTTTCTTTCTTTCCTTTTCTTCTTTCTTCCTTTTTTTTTTTTTTTTTTTAATTATTGCTACTACTTAAATGATGCTATCAGGGACTCAAGGTGATACTTTTTAATAAAAGTATGCCTACGGTTTTCTTTAAAGTAAAATTTGAGACTATTCTTACTCATCCTGAACATTTATTACTTTCAAGTTAAAATTAAATCAGTACACATTTACAGAGTATCTGCTCTACTGAAAGTACTGGATCCTTACAAGAACAGAAAATATAAGTCATGATTCCCTCTCCCAAATTCTATTTCTAATTTTATAAATCGATCGTACCGTACTTAGAATACTTTTTAATAATGAAGTCCCGTTATTTTAGTCAACGTTCCTTCCCTGCCTTTTGTCCTCAGCAAATAATAAATGCTTCTAGTTACTTATCTTTTAAAGGCCAGCTATGGCTATTTCCTTGTCTTGTGCACTTTTAGAGATGAGAGAAGAACTGTCAAAATGAGGAGGAAGGAATGGAATCTCTTTTCCCTTGCTGTGTTCTTAGTGTATTCAAGCAGCCAGAAAGAATTTCCTAGCTACTTTTAAAGAAGTCTCTTTGCTTCTGGTTTCTAGCTGATTACCTTATTTATGCATTATCTAGAATGGGCTGATGACCTCATGAGCTCTCTTCTAGCTCACACTATAAGTTTAAATACTAGTATCCTATCCAAAACACTACAAAAATATTATTACTCCTTCTTGTTTTAAATACTGTTTTTATTTGTTTTGTTTGTTTTTAGAGAGTGAGAGGGAGGGAGAATCTCAAGCAAGGTCCACACCCAGTGCAGAGCCTGATGTAGGGCTTGATCTCATGACCCTGAGATCATGACCTGAGCTGACATCAGTGATCAGATGCCACCCAGACACCCCTTGTTTTAAATGCTGTTTAAAAAATACAATTTAAAAACATCATCTTTATACAATAATCTTATCCCTTTCTAGGTAACTGAACACCAAAATGCACATCCATCTATGTATCTATTTTGGCTTATATTTCATAAACACACAGTCATCTACACTAATGTCTCCTTGATTTCATCTTGCATATGCTGGATTAGTGGGCAAAATTATGCACAGGGGAATAGAGTTTTAGGTGAAAAATATTTTTAAGTGAATGAGAATTTTACTAAATGTTTTCATTAACTACTAAGCAGTTCTTGAATATTTTCTGTTTGCCTCCCCAGTATTCTGAAAGGAAGCTTGCTAAATATTTTTTACTTTTGTTTTGAGCAATTTTGCTTATCTTAAAATGTGAATTTAGATTTTTAGATGAAAGGTGCTATATTTCAGGGTGCCTGGGTGGCTCAGTAGGTTAAGCATCTGCCTTCAACTCAGGTCAAGAATCCAGGGTCCTGGGATTGAGCCCCTCCCCTCAGGGCTTCCTGCTCAGTGGAGAGCCTGCTTCTTCCTCTCCCTATGCCCCTCCCCCCTGGTTGTGCTCCCTGGAAGGCTCCTGTGGGTTCTCTCTCAGATAAATAAATAAATAAATATTAAGAAGAAAGAGAAAGGTGCTGTATTTTCATCCAGCCAGCCATCTACTCATCGACTTATCAATTTACTCTGTCATTTATTCATTCACTCATACATACTTTTCTTTGTTTTAAAATTAGTGTTTTTTCTGATATATTATTTTAATTAATCTAGGTCTTATATAGTAGTCATAGTACAGGCAAATAAACTTAGGCTCAGGAAAAATTATTTACTCTTTATGAAAGTACAAATTATTTACTCTAAATTACATATCCTTTCTGCTTTACATTTTATTTTTAGAGAATTCTAAATATTTAGGACTAGAAGTGACCTTACTGGTCACCCTGTCCAAACTCCCGTTCCATCTTCTGATAGTTTTCCCTAACTGGTTTGTATATTTCAGTTATTTCCAATAGAACCATACTCCACATCAAATACTTATGAGTACAGGACCAGTGGGATCTTTCACTAATTGTTATTTTCATAGCACCCAGTGCTTAGTGCACACAGTGGACAAAAATATGAATTTCTTATAATTTTAATAGTACAGTTTGAGTGTCAGTCATGTGCTGGGTGCTGTAAGAGACTGCTATTTCAATGAGATCCAGTCCCTGAAAATTTGGGATCGGATCTAAAATTAGAAATGAGAGCAACTAGGAATGGTCCATGGAGAAAGCAGCTCAGTAAAGATGGCTGACAGCATGGATGTGAGGATTGTCAAGCCATTAAGGTCATTGTGATCATATTCTGAGAGTTTAAATATTGAGTACTTACTTTATTTGATGTCTTTGGTCTGTCTTTTCCTTATTGTTACGTTCTTTCTCTTCTGTGAGAGTGAGTGTATGTGTGTGTATGAATGTGTGTGACACACACACACAGACACACACACAGAGAGAGAGAGAGAGAAAGAGAAAGAGACTGAAAAAGAGAACGATTGAAAGAGGTCAGAGCTAAGACTATAGACCTAAGTATGGGAAATGGGGGTTGCTCCGGGCAGAAATCTAGGTACTATGTTCCCTCTCAGGCTATCAGATTTTAACAGATGGGTTGAATTTAGGCAGATAAGTTTAAAGGGTTGTGATACAGCAAAATGATCAACTTGGAGATATGGAAGTTACCCCTGAGTTAGAGGAGTTTGTTTTTTTATATAAGAATAAGTGTTTCATTTTAACTTAAGATGGATAAATGGATGCATTTATTATTTCATTGATAAACTTATTCAATAATTTATTGAGCACCTGCTGTATACTAAATGCTATTTTAGGCACCAGAGATAGGAAAATAGACAAAGTAGACAATCTCCTTGTCCTTATAGGTTTTATATTCTTATGGGGCTCTTCCAGCTACATTTTCCTTCTAGAAGGAAGAGGTATCACTGGATCAGTGACAGTAGAAATTAGAAAGGGGCTAAAATGATGGTGAATAGGTGGATACAGGCTTTCTAACATTCCCAGTCCAGCTGAGAAGGAAAATAACCAAGTGCCAACTATGAGGTTCAAGCCAAACCAATGTCTATTATTTAGGAACAGGAATGGAATAAGTGTAAATTTATCCTCTTATAAAATTTTTCTGTTTCCTATTTTGATTTAGTGTCCCTATAACTTTCTTAAGCAGCTCAGCTGGAGTTACTGAACAAAAGAGGAGGCCATACTCTCAGAACCAAAGGGTATTCTTCTCTCATGGCCAAGGGTGAGAAAGCCACCCCCTTAGCTCCAGGGCCCAGAGAGAAGTACAAGCTGCAGAACGAGAAGACATGGGACACTTCGGTCCCTTCCCATCCAATATCAAGTGTTTTCTTCAAGGTCACTTACCAGATGTGAAGCTCTGCTAGTGAGTACTAGAGGTTAGTGGATGGAAGGCAATTTAACATTCCCAATTTTTTATCTGTGATCTTAGTTAGGATGTGAGAGACATTGAGATCAGAAGGCCTGGATTAAACTCCTAGATCTTCACTCATCTGTTGTGTGACCTTGGGGGATGTCATCACTTATGAGAGTCTTAGTTTGTCTGTAAAACTGGGTTATTATTTTTCCCTTAACTTTCCTCTCAACGTTGTTGGGAGTCTCATTGAGTTAGTACACGCGAAGGCAATTTCTAAGCAGTAAAAGACTATGTAAATGCAAGTGACATTTGCTTTCTTATTTTGTCAATTTTATTACATGATTATAATTGTGCATGGTATCGTGTTTTTATTGACAAACAGTGTAACGCAGAGGATTAATGGGAAGCTTTGGAAATAAATTCCGTGTGTTAGATTTGAACTCTACCAATTCTTAACTGGGTGACCTTGATTAAGCAACCGAACCTCTTTGTGCCCCAGTTTCTTCATTTATAAAATGAGGATAATGACAGAACTTACCTCTTAGGTATTCAATGTGTATGAGGATTCAATGTGTCCCGAACTGCAGCGCACTTAGAACTGCAGGGTGCTTAGCATTGGCTCACATTCGTTGTATCTTATATTTCTCATCAAAACAGACATTCCTCGAAACATTGATAATTCCTCTACCTGGGCAATAAGGATACCACCCCCGAGCTGTGTCACGTAGAAGAATTAAATCTATTGTCTTTCCTATTTTGAGAAATGACTAAAACCAGACAAACATAGAACATGTAACAACTCAGTTGTTGAACTACTGGATAAAGAACCACAAATAAATTTGTTGTATAAAGGAATCCACAAATTATTAGAAAGTAATTGTTTATTTGCTTTTGCCAACCTATTTTCACCAATACATCTGGCAGAGAAAAGCAGAAGCAAATGGAAATACTGCTCCTACATGGATTAAAATTCATGGAGAAAAGGTCTTCTGCCTGTCAAGCTTGCTGTGTCAGAGCCCTGTGAGCTCATAGTCCCCGAGCTTTGAGTCAGGGGCCTGATCTCAGAGCAGAATGGTACCTGAGCAGAGAGAGCTACACTCCTTTCTGTTCCTAACAGGGAAGGACATTGACAATTTTCCACTGATGAAAATTTTGTTTGCCATTACAATGTCAAGGTTAATCATTCATTTCAAGTAGATCCAGCCTTCATTACATACATCAGGTCCAGGAGTGAATGATGATGTATATGAATCACAAGGTAAGTTTTCCTGTTTGGGGATGTCTGGGTTTTATAGCAGGGACTTGATTTAAATGGATATTTTAATAACAGCATGCTCATTCTAATACTTTACATTATTATCACATCTTCTCTGAGCCTTGCAGCAGCCCAGTTCGATAGGTACTGCTAGTGTCATGATCACTGACCTGTCTTGCAAATGTGGTTTAGACAGATTAAATAACTTGTCCAGGAGCATACAGCTAGTAGGTGATTAAGAGTCAGATAAGATCATGATGGCGTGTCCTGTAAGTTTGTTGAGGGCAGGAAGACTGTAGAGGATGTATTGAGTTCCCCTTGGTAACTGAAGCAGAGCCTTGGATGTACTCTGTGCTCAATTTAAGGTTTCAAGTGAATGACTACAGTGGTCCTCAGAGTTTGATGTGGGAGTTAGAAGGCTTGGTATGTGAATAAGAGAAAGACAATGTAATGTTCTGTGTTTTTTCCTTTCAAAATATGGAGATGATGAAGACTGTTCAGGTTTTGTTTGCTTGAGTGGAGGTCAGAAATATAAAATACAACTCCATAATTGTCCTTTCAATGTGTATCTGGCAACTTCCTCCAAAGTAGTTAAAACTGCTTCCACCCATGATGTCTTCAGAATTGCAAAGGTAAATTTGCAAGTTGTTCTTACAAAGAAAGATGGCATAAAAATCGAGGTATTTTTATCTCTGAGATATTGCCCTTTAAAAAACCAGATTGTTTTACCTAAATTATCAGTAGGCTGATTTAATCTCATTCCTGATGCCAAATGCAAGGATACTGAAATGCCCTTATAACTGTAGAGAAGATTTTTGACCTTTAGTGGCCTGTTAGGAAAGTTATGAATTTCTGGATGTCAAAAAACTAACTTGGGGCGCCTGGGTGGCTCAGTGGGTTAAGCCTCTGCTTTCAACTCAGGTCATGATCTCAGGGTCCTGGGATCGAGCCTTGCATTGGGCTCTCTGCTCAGCTGGGAGCCTGCTTAACCCTCTTTCTCTCTCCCTGCCTCTCTGCCTATGTGATTTCTCTCTGTCTAATAAATAAATAAAATCTTGAAAAAAAAAAGAATACTTAAGAGTTGGTAAACAAAATGCCACAGGAAAAGGTTTTAGGGTGTTTAAAACAAGCAAACCTACCTAACTTAAGCAATGCTTCTGAGCTAAACAGCCGTGTGCATGGATCCTAGATAACTTCTCAAAGGTCCGGAGACTTACCTCTTCCTTTCCTTGGGGAAATGGAGTCAATAAAGTAAAGGATGCTGAGGATGACTTCCAGGGCTAAGCAGCTACACAAGTACTCTGACAACAGCTGCAGGAGTGCAAGTGCACGAGTAGTCTTTGTTGTCTAATCGAAATCGGAAACACTGCTTTCTTTTAATAGAGATCTAAAGACAGGAATAGTGTCACTCTCACAAAGCTCCCATTTGTTGTTTTGATTTTGTTCCTTAAATGCCTGACTTGACACTGGCATGTCAAGACAGAGAGAACTTCAAACACGTGTTGTCTGCATTTTCACCTCCTGCCCCATCCACCCTCTTCTGTCCTGTGCCACTCCACTGGTTACCCTCTGCGTCAGAACATCTTCATTTCCCGTAAACCTACAGAAAAAACCCAACACAGTCAAAGATTAGAGAACACCCATCCTCTTCCCAGACTCTTCTTTTGGGGGGTTGGGTGGGGTGGGTGGTGGGAATACCAGGACTGCAATTTGATAGAAGTGCTAGATTTGGAGAGTCTGGGTTGATTTCTTCCTTCTAGTATTATCTACATTGTGTGCCTGTGTGTAAAAGTCAAGCTTTGACACGTGAAAAACTTGTTAAAAACTCAAATTCCTGGCCTCTTCTTAGAGACTTGTGCTTCAGGTTCTGAGAAACCATCAGGAATCTGCATTTAAAAAAAGCATCTCAGAAGAGTATCATGCATTTTCTTAAAAAAAAAAAAACAAAAAAAACAAACAGTCATCATCTCTTTCACTCGTTTGGCATTTTCCAGTTTTCAAAATGCTTGCACATACATATTCAGTTCTGTGAGGTAGATGGGACTGATTATTCTCATTTTGAGGATAAGAAACTCCAAGTTTAGCAATGATTTCCTCATGGCCTCACTACACACCCCTCGCTTGCCCATCTCCCTGTATTCCTCACCTTAGCTGACCTTTTTCCTTTTGGGTGTTGAACTGCAGGAGGCCAGGAACCCCCAAAGCCAGCCAGTGCTATCTGTGTCTGCCTTCCTCAAGAATGAGGCAAGTCTTCTGGTAGCCAAGGAGGGAAAATGATTTTATTGGTAAAATGTGAACATTTCCCTAATTGACAGTGTCACTAATTGATTTTAAGTAATTCCTCTTGCCCTATTGGGATGCATTTTCATGCCCCCACTTCTCAGGATCCCCTATCCATTTCTAGAAGCTTCCAGGTCTGCGTGTTCCTTGCCCTCTCTTAGGATGTTTTGAACATATATGTGTTTCTCTTGGAAATCATCCATTTAATCTTCTGGCTCTACCCATGATGCTTAGTGGAGAGACGGAAGGGGCAGGATTATCTGAAGACAAGTTGAAGAGAGATTATAAGTGTAACTAATAGTCACATCCAGACCATAGCACAAATGGAAGGTGACTACTTTACGTTTCCAAATCTTTCATGCTGCCTTTCAACTTGGGTGACAACATCTTCTCGCTGAGTTTTCTGTAATGCCCCTCTGCCATCACAAGCATCCTGGAGACCTGACTGCACCCCAGAGCTGGTTGTTGACTGCCCTTGCCCACAGTCACCCTCTCACCCCTCCCGCATTCTCCTCTCTGTGCAGGGCGCTCACTTGATCCCTTATTTTAAGGGTAGAACCTGCTCTGCAGCTTTCTGGATAGAACCAAGAAAACTGGGTTTCAAGGATGCAGAAGCACTTCATCCTGTTACAAAATGAGCTGAAGGTGGGGCTCAACATAGGGCCCAAAAGGTCATTGTTACTTTCTGAAGTGTCCACTGCCTGCCTTCCTTAACAGAGAATTCTGTCTGCCCCAGCTTGTGGGAGAGAGGGCGGCTGCTTTCCCTCAGCTCCTTCTCTCCTAACCCCTTCTTTGTGCACTCAGGGTCCTTTAACCGGCCCGTGGTTGTGTTTTTCTCTTGGGGGAGGGATGGGACAGAACAGACCCGAGCTGCAGTTCCTTCACTCTGCCTCTGAGAATTTCTCATCCAAACCTCAATCACGTAGGATTGCGTAGAGAGGAGAAAAGGGGAAAGACGGAAGACGGAGAAGGGGGAGAGGGGTGACGGGAGGGAGGGAGAAGAGAGTCTGGGAGCAGAGGGCGCCCGGGAGGGGAGGAGGACCCGAGCGCGCAGCGCTTCCCTGCGCTCCGGGAGCCCGACCCCCCGGCCCTACCCCACCCGGGCGCTGTCAAGCCCTTGGGCGGGTGGGCGAGCTGTGCCAGAGGTACTCCGGCGACCGCCGGCTCTTCATTCCACCCTCTGTCTCCGTGGCTGTCGTCCCCGCCTAGAGTTTCCTGCGGCGCTAGCGCTCCAGCGGAGCGAGCCTGCTGGGCGGCGGCGGCGGCAGCGGCGGCGCCCGGGAGCCAGTGAGGCTTGGCGCGCCCAGAGCCTTTGCCCATGAATGGGACTCCGCCCTGAGCGCCCCCTCTGGGGCCTGGGGAGGCGGCGGCGCGGCGGCTGGGGGCGCCCCGCTACCCCGCAGCTCTGAGCGGCCACCCGCGCAGCAAGTTGGGCGAGTTGGCGGCAACCCGCACCTGCTCCCTGGCCTTGACCCCAGAGTCTGCGTCCGGCTCCGGGGGCGCGCTCCACAGCCTCCCGCCGTCGTCCCGGACGGCCTGGGGGCCCCGCCTGCGCTCCCAGCGCCAGACCATGGTGGGCAGCTCAGGGCCGGAGCCGCAGCAGCCTCGAGCCGACGTCGCCCGCAGCCAGCCCCCGCCCCGCCCGAGCCGACGCGCGGGGGTTCGCAGCGCGCCGGTCACTTCCTTCCTCGGCCGGGATGGGCTGCGCGGGAGCGAGTGATCGACCTCGCGTCCGGCGGGTAATCCCCATCTGATCTGCTGCCTGCGAGCTGCGGACTGCCGGGCCGCGTGAGCCTGGGGGGCCCGGGCACCGCGGCGATGACCTGATCCCGAGCCCACCAGGGCGCCCCCTCCTTCCCTCTTCCCTCGCTCCCTCTGAGCCTGTGCGGAGACCGGCTCCGTGCGGCGGCACCGGGCGGACCATGGCGGGGAGCTCGAGTTAAGGCGTGTGGGCGCCGAGCTGGAGAGGACACCTTCGGCATCGCTGCCTTTTGAGGGGGCTTATTTAAACTACTGAGTCATTCCAGATTTAGGATTCCCTAAATAATCACCAACTGTGCCCGTCTTGTGCCAGAAAGCGAGCAGAAAGAGCAAGAGCGCCCGCTCTTGGGACCCCGCGCATTCCCGGCGCTCGCCTCTCGCGGGTTTCTCCCCGAGGGGTGCTTGGCCCTCGAGGATCTCCCTCCCTTCGTCCCTCCCTCCTTCCCCGTCCCTCCTTCCCTCCCCCTCCCTCTCCTCCCGCTCTCATCGCAGCGCTGCTGGCGGGGAGTCGCGCGCACCGCAGCTGGAAACAGCTGCCCCCGCCCCGCGCCCCTACCCCGACTCCGGCTCACGGCTCCCACTTCACGCCTCTCGGAATTCCAGAACTCCGGCGGCCGGCCTCTGGAGAACCGCAGCCGGCGCGATGCATTCCGTAGACCTCACCCAGCCGGGACGGACCTCCTAATCTCCAGAACTGCGGGCCGCAGGGAGTTAAATTGCTGCCTTCCTCTCCTTCTCTCTGGCGGTTGGTGGCTTGTTTTCTAAAGGAACGTTTTATTCACTTTTTAGTATTTTCTACCGGGGGCTCGCTACCCGCCTCGGTCCGGACTCTGCTTTGTAAACGGGTTTTATATGTATGTATGTGTAGATATACTTTGGACACCTTACAACGCTTGCGCCTCTCCAACGGGGGCACGGCTTGTTGTTTTGGACATCCTTCTTACCCTTCCACTTGGTACTCTGAACGCAGTGTGACCAAACTCCCCACTGCCCCTCGGATGCGGATCGCCGTGGGGTGCAAGTTTGGGGTGCAAGAGTCTAGTTAACTGGAAGGCCTGGGACCGCCCCGCCCCCGCTGCCAGCGGTTGGGGAAGTTTACATCTGGATTTTCACACATTTTGTCGCCACTGCCCAGATTCTGACTAACCTTGTGGGCGTCGGGTTTTCCGTACTGCAGCCTCCTCAAATATTAGCACTGCCTCCCCGCGCCTGCCCTGTCCCTCCAGGCCGCCGAGGTCCTGCCCTCGCCCCGGTGGAGCGCGATCCCGAGGGCGCAGTGGAGCCCGGGGCCTGGGGCCCGCGCTGAGCAGCTATGGCTGCGGCGATAGCCAGCTCCCTGATCCGGCAGAAGCGACAGGCGAGGGAGTCCAACAGCGACCGGGTGTCGGCCTCCAAGCGCCGCTCCAGCCCCAGCAAAGACGGGCGCTCCCTGTGCGAAAGGCACGTCCTCGGGGTATTCAGCAAAGTGCGCTTCTGCAGCGGCCGCAAGAGGCCAGTGAGGCGGAGACCAGGTCAGTAGAAGCCCAGGCGGTGGGCTCCCCAGAGCTGACACCTCTCTACCCTTTTGCAAAGCACCTGGGGGCACCCACCAAAGGGAACCAGGATCCCCCTGGCTCCATTCTGGCCCCCTTCTCCCTCAATTTCCAGACGTCTCTCTCTCAGTCACCCTCTGTCAGTTAATAGCTTCTTGTCCCATATTCAGGAAAACACTTTGTATCTCGATGAAACCACAGTTTGACTAAGATGAGAGCTACATGTATAGATGCTCCTGGTCCCATAAAGCCTGTAGAATCCTTGAGGAAGCGACCATCTCATTCATAGTCTCTCTCTCATCCATCCATTTATCCATCCATACAGTGCTTATACTGCCTGCTGAGGACCCTAATGTAAATAAACCTTCTTCCCTCTATCTCCCATAACGTTTAGCATAGTTCTGGACACAGACACTTAGTAGACACCAGATGAATTTAATTTTTTTCTTTTTCAAACTCTTCCCCCAGGAACACATGATATTGCATCTTTCAGACATTCCGATGGATTCTCACTTCCCCGCTTTCCTGCATGCCCCTTCACTTCATTTTACACAGACTTCTTTTTCCTGTTCTCTTCCTCCAGGACTCTCCTGGTTTCCCAGATTCTGCTCATTAAGTTTTCTGCCCTATTGCTCCCATCCTTTGCACACTCACACTTTCTTTTGGGACATTAAGGAAACAACATAGTATCTGCAATTTGGCCCAAGGGAGTGTGAAAAGAACCACAAAACTTTGGACTTATCAGAGATTTTCTTGTTAAGGCCCTTCTGAAGTTGATTCTCCTCTTTGTAAAGGCACATGGTTAGTCTCCATTGTGATCTTTATTTACAAAGGGAAAGTGGATACCTTGAGTTTCAGGATGCTTATTCCCACCTCAAACCAGGCCAGCTTGAGAGAATGAAAGCGAAATTGCCCAGATTTGTCCTTCCACCAGACTTTGTTGATCCTCTCTGGGTGTGGCCTTCTGGGTCCTTTGCAATCTAGAGGTACTCTCCTCTTGGTGTGGTCAACTGAAAGGAAATACGGCCTAGAAAGCTTGCTCAGAGATCATTTGACTGGTTTAGGTTAGCATCTTTGCAATTCTGTGATGCACTCCTGGGTTCCAGGAATGAAACATGGGCTAGGGTCATTGGGTTGAGGAAAACATTTGGAAAGTGTGGATCAGTGAAGCTCAGAATTAGCTTAGAAATTTATGGTTAAGTCTTATGAAGAAAACATCTCATTTTCATTTTTCCCATGGGTTTTCATGACACGAGTCACTTCACAGTAGACTCCTCTCTGTGTTGTTGATCAAATAGTAAATTTCGGGAGTAAGCGAAAAGATTGTGATCCCAAGGCAAGAGCTACTAAATCTCTTTCAGTTTACATAAAATTGATCTAGCCTATTAATTTCATAAAGTGAAGCTTTCTATGAAATCTAGGGTTCAATATTTATAGAATATATAATTCTTTTAGGGGAAAATAAAATCCCTTGCATTGTTGTGCAGGGATCATTTGGGGGTCATCTTCTCTAAGGGCTTATGTGGTCTAAAAGGAATTTCAAGGTTCTGAATTCAATGTAACTCTTATATTTCAGTCATTGAAGTATGTTTTGTATTCCAGTTGAGATAATTAAGTGATAATTGTGAATAGATCCCTCAGCCCCCTCAGTTCTAAACAAGGCAGTAAAAATAATAGGTGGGTGATACTTGTGAATGGATGAGCTGAACTCACTTGATCTTTGTGGAAGTCGATCTGGACATGAACCATTTGCAGGGTTTAATTTTCCATGAGGGACATTACTTCCTGTGGTCCTTTCCTTAGCATCTCACTAGAAAACAGAATTTGAGAGAATTGCTGAGTTTATTGTTTTCTTCAGTGTTCACTTAATCGGCTCCTCTTTTTCATTTACTTAGTGTACATCTTGGAAGAAAGAATCCTGGCTGGTGACCTCTTTTGTTTAGCTGAAGTCTCACAATAATGTGGCTGAGAGATCCCAGGCCCCATGCGAGGCCCACGGGTGTGCTCTGTACACCCGCATTTCAGTCTGGTCTGAAGCTTAGCTTAGAAGAATGGGGGTATGGGATGTGGAAAAAGATTTGGAAAGATGTTAGCGTGCTATTATCGCTACTAACAAAGCCAAATAATTAGTCTGTTGATTTGCTGTCAGCAACCATGATTCACATAGCATGGGATGAGCCTATTTATAGAGAGATAGCGCCTTCCACATCTCAATTCCAGAGAGGATTCTTAAACTGGATTGGGAGGAAGTTGCTAAACACCGAAAAGAAAAGCTATTTGAGGGAACCTGTTTTATAAGCATTTGATGTTACCTTCACGTAATAGTTGAGTTATTCTTGAAATCACTTGCCCTTCTAAGCCATACACTAATGAACTATAAACTGAGTCACAAATGGTAAGAAAGTGGTGAAATGGAATCACTTGGCCTGATAAAGAATTTCCACTCTGGAATTCTATCGTTGAGACACACATTCCATTGAGCAGACTCTCCAAGGGAATGAAGCTGAGGCAGTGAAACTAAATCCGATGTTGGATGGGAAAGGCCACAGTTGTTTTTCTGATTTCATGGCTGATATATTGTCTCTCAATTTCTTGTCTTCGTTCACCAAGTTCTGATATGTATAAGGTTGAAACTTTATAAATACAGTGGAAATATGGAAATCACATAGTAAAGGTTTCAGACTTCAAAATCATGCATGATATTGCACAATTAAAAGATGAGAGGTGATAGTGCAGGCCTCACATCACACGATTCCAGCGTCATGGTGCACATCAGATGCTTTAATGATGCCATCCCGGGAGCATAGTGTGGTGGCTTCTCCTGGGATGGTGCAGCAAACACCTGGCTTAGATGACAAAACCTAGAATCAGGGCAAGTTGGTGGTTTATAGAAGGTTATGTAGCTAGATTGGGGCAAATTTGGGACTAGAACTAGATCTCGTTGATTTATCTTGCCTGTGGTCTTCACAACACAACACTGATGAAAGATGTATAAGAAAACTGGGTGCCCATGGGTGCCTGGGTGGCTCAGGTGGTTGAGTGACTGCCTTAGGCTCAGGTCATGATCCTGGAGTCCCTGGATTAGGCTCCCTGCTCAGTTGGGGTGGGGGGGTCGGCTTCTCCCTCTGAACTTCCCCCTCTCTTGCTCTCTCATTCTCTCTCTCAAGTAAACAGATAAAATCTTAAGAAAAAAAAAGAAAAATGGGTGCCCTCTATTAAAGGATGGAAGTAATTTTGTAGATTTTGCATTTGTTTTTACCATTAGGGATGGCAGCTGCTGTTGTTACTTTTGTTATTGTTGTTATTATTATTATTATTTTGTAATTAGAACAGGAATAGTGCAGAGTACAGGAGGTAACTGGTAGAAAGTGGTATAGGATAAATTAGGCAATTAGCGTTCTAAAATGACCATCCTATAGCAAGCATGCATTGTAGCAATACACCGAATAGTGAGGACACACAGACAGCGCAGGAATAGGTAGTTCCTTAGACACTGCGTGGATTGTATGTAGCTCTTTGGAAATGAGATGTTGTAGACCTTGAACCAGCAAGTTGACTGAAGTCATCAAACCATAAAAAAGCCTTTAGAACATTTGTGTTTGTGTACTTTGTGATAAAAAGGGAGCATTTTTGTGGTTGTTATTTGAGTCATTTTTTATGTGTGGAACATCTGTACGGGCCAGGTCTGCTGAAAATTTTGCTAACATGTTGCCACCACTTTTTTTTTTTTTTTTTTTTTTTTTTTTGCTGCATTTAGGCTGCTAGTATATGCATGTGAACTACACAGGTCATTGATTTCCAACGTTCTTTCTACTTTGAGTAGAAACACCTGTGCAAGTGGTTGACTCCAAAAGCATTTGTTTTGATTCAAGTTACTGAAGGTAATGGATAGCATTCACAATCAAGAAAGGGAAAAGTGTTCACTCTACTCCCAACTCTCAGAATGTTGGAGAGGCCATGAACCTTGGAAATCATCCAGTATCACTCTTGTATTTTTCAAATGAGACCCCTCTGGAAGGCAGAGTAGAGATAAGCCTAAACCTATGTATTTTATGTGATTTTAACATTTTTATTATTTTTCTATATCATTTAATTCCTTCCTTTAAACCAACGCAAAAAAAAAAAAATAAATAAAAGCAATCAGGAAAAATTCCTAGCCTAAAAAACATTAGATATTTTGTATGACTTAAGTATTTGGTTTCTTAGGCCCCTCCCTTTTAAAAGTAATAGAGTGTTTTTACACTGAGTGGGTAAAATAAATCAAATAAGTGGTTATATGTTTTAGTAAATTTTGTTGCTTTCATTTATCTTATTTTTCTGAGCCCTTATTTTTGCTTTTATAAAAACTGTGGTTATTCAAAATATTTTAGTACCCTTCCATCTTGTTTTGGTAGATGTATAGAATTTACCAGCACACTTACTCAACATTTTACTGTCAAACACATACTTTTACATAGATGAAGAAAACATTACAGAAAATAAAAACTTCAGTGAGAAAATTGATGAAAAAGGGGAACTAATGCTTAATCATGGGATCTATGGAACGTAAATTAGATTTTTATAAATTGAAATACTTTTGGTCAATATATAGATCAATAATAGTTTCAGTATGACAGGTGATACTTTACATTTATAGCAAGTACTTTTATTGTATTTTCTTCTTAAAAAGTCTGACAAATGTCTCAACTACAAAATTGGACTAAATAAATGCTATTTGGCTTGATGTCTGTTAAAACAAAACAAAACAAGCTTTTCTCTTTAGAAACCCACCCTAGGATTTGAACTGATATTTGTGTGTGTGTGTGTGTGTGTGTGTGTGTGTGTTTTAATCCTATTTTCTCTACAGCAGTGCATTCTCCTCAACAAATTAAGTTTCCATTGTAAGAACATTTTAAAATAGCAGGTACTGTGATCTCTTGATTTCTTTCATCCTACAGAGATCTCATCAAGCCATAACTCAGATTAAGTCTTTAAAGTTTTAATGAAGTTGATATTCTTGAACAGAATTAGAAAAACAATGGACACGGGAAATGAAGCAGTCTCTGTATTTGAGGAAGAAATAGGAATTTTTTTTTTTTTGAAATAGGAATATTTTGGAAGATCTTTAGAAAATAAAGCTTTGGCTCATAAGATTATATGTAGGAAAAAGTACTGGCCTTACGGGTATAGCACCACATTGCTTCTGTTCTTGGTGAGAGCATATTTATACATGAGTACTACAATGTGGATTTGGTTTGGGACATTTGTTAATAATAGTTACTTTTTTCTCTTCTCTTCCTTGAGTGCTTCATCAAAATGTGTTTGCTATTGACTTTTCCTCCTAGAGTTATTATAGATTTTATGAGGACTCTCAAAGATAACCACATTAGACAGAGACGACCCAGTTAATTTACTACATTTTGGATTCTATCTGATGGCCTACCCCTCAAACCATGGAGTTTTACCTGTTCTCTAAAGAAAGATCCACCATATCTAAAGGGCTCTCAAGCCAAGGCCACCTTCTAAGTGCCTATAAAAAGGAGAAGGCTTAGATACAAAATGTCTGTAAATGAATCCTATATAATGATAACTTTTAACAATGGCAGTTAATTTGACTATATGACTTTAGGATTTACAGTTTCTTCACAGCTCTTGCCCCTTTGGTTCTTATAGCAATTCACTGATAATGGTTAGCCCTATCTTCGTTATAAGAAAACTATGTTTCAAAGTGGCAAGGGGACTTGTCCAGGTTCCTGGAGGCAGGAAGTGGCTAAGCTGTCACATGACTCCTACTCTCGACCCTGCAGGTCATCTCTCTTTATCTTTACTATCTTGAGCTTTTTAACAAGGCTGACTGTGATTGACTCAATTTGACTGTAATCCAGGAAACTCTTCTTGGGCGAGTCAGAGAAAGAGTTCAAGGAAATGTGGAGTGTGATGATAGGTTTGCTTTGCTCTGTGTGTGATCTAGAGCTCCCAGAGAGGATCTCGAGTGAGGAGGAGGCTTGAAGTCCAAAGACTGGTGGCTGGTTATTATGTACTGGTCCCAGGCTCCTGGCGGGGCTGTCTCTCTGCATGCCCCAGAGATGTCAGGGGGTGTCACTTGGGGCACCCAAGGCCTCACTGGGAAACTTGGGTCCAGAGGGGCAGGCTTTCTTGACTCTAAGTGTAAACAATTGCTTCAGATGTTTACGAATGTAAAGAGGTTAATACCAAGGTCAGGAGAGCCCTGTAGGATTTAGTCTGCCCTGTCTTTTCTTGCCTTGGCTTTTCTTGTCTTTTTAGTTACTGTTTAAGTGATGAGGTAGCAGAGTGATTACGTACATGGACTTTGGTGTGGGCTCTGAATTCGAATTCTGGATATATTATTTGTAAGAACTTGAGGTAACGTCAATATCTTTGAACCTCTATTTGCTGATTTGTAAAATGGAGGTATTATCATTTAAGCTGAGTTCTGAAGGATAGGGCAGGCAAAGAGGGATGGAAGAATGTTAAAAGCAGAAGAGAACAACTTTCTCGTGAAGATTGGGGCGAGAGGGAATTGAGTATAGATTGAATAATGAGAGCAAGGGGTACAAGTAATGTTGGAAAACCTAGCAAGGGCTGAGTTGTGAGGGATTTTGTATTTTATTTGATTCAAAAGATTTTATGTATTTATTTGACAGACAGAGATCACAAGTAGGCAGAGAGACAGTGGGGGAAGCAGGCTGCCCGCTGAGCAGAGAGCCCAATGTGGGGCTCAATCCCAGGACCCTGAGATCATGACCTGAGCTGAAGGCAGAGGCTTTAACCTACTGAGCCACCCGGGCGCTCCAGGGTTTTTGTATTTTAATCTAGGATCCATAAGAGTCAGAAATAGGGGCTGATACAATGTGACTTGCGTAGTTAAATGGACACTGTGGCTTTGGAGAAGAGAACAAATTGCAGCAGAGCCAGAGTGGGAGTTAAGGAATCAGAAGGAGGCCAGGGCATAAGTCTGGGCCAGCAGTTCTCAAAGTCTGGTGCAGAGGCCCTGGGAGCTCCTTGAAAACCTTTCAGTGGGTCCACATGTTCAAAATTATTTTCATAATACATTTCCTAATACTGATTATTTACCCTTTTCATTCTGTCACAAGTGTCCAGTGGAGTTTTCCAGAGATTATATAATATATCCACAACCATTGGGAAAGGTTATTGAAATTTTCCTCCCTTTTCTACCACGTATCTGGGTAAGGCCAAGTTTTCTTTATATTCTTCAACCACAACAACATATTGCAAGAGATTAAATGCAGAAGCACTCTAAGAATCCAGGTGATTTCTGTTAAGCCAGGCATTTAAAATATTTGTAAGCCTACAAACTACTTTAAAAAAATTATTTTGGGAATTATAGTTATGTTTTATTTAAACACATTATATTATTGATATTTTAGTGGGCTTATTATTTTTAATAAATAAGTATTTGAAAAATTTTGTTGTAAGTTCTAAACACAGTATGCATTAAATTATATAAGCCACATAAACAGAAGCTTTTGGGAGCACTCAGTAATTTTGGGGAGTGCAGAAGGGTCCTGAGACCAACAAGATTAAAAACCACTGGTCCAGGCTATAGATTATATTGACCTGAAACCTTCTGCCAGTCCCAGATGATTATGACAAGAAGAGTGGGAGGTAGAATGAGCAAAGTCTGATAGTAGGTAGATTTGAATGAAGAGCAAATAAGGTGCCTGGATGATTCCTGGCTGAACAATTCAGTAGTGAGTGGTACTTTTGCTGAGGTGGAGGGGAGCTAGGGGAGAAGCAGGGTTGATAGACGTTGAATAATACCATTCCCAAACTACAAAGCACTATAGAATGCTAAGGTGAAAATTTGAGTCATGTCATCATTTATTCTTAATAGTTTTAACTAGGATGAGGATCCTGATTACCCATCTGTATAAGGCTATCTACGGAAACTTCGATTTTATTAGAGTAATCAACCTCCACCATTGATCTAGAACTACTACCTTGCAAGGGTAATCCTATAAGCAAACAGATTTTAGGCAGTGAAAAATATTCAAGACAGTAGAAAGCCTTAGTAATTTTTCTAGTCTTTTAAAATGGAAACAAAATGTTTGGTAGCTAGTGGGCTTCCAAAGACCTTTAACCTGGTTCAGTCCTGAATATGTCCTAAATATGGCTTTCGTATGTGTGGCACACAGATGGATTTCACGTGTGGGTTTAAGCCAAGTTCATTGGTCTTTGCGCAATCAAGTGAGCCTGAAAAGACAAACTTTGTGAAGTCTTCCTTATTTTATCTGCTCAATGTTAGTCATTTCATTAGTTTGTGGTATTCATGTATCTCCTGGCTCCCTGCTTCTAATCATACTGTAGTTAATGTCTCTTAATTAGAGTTTAAGTGTTTATGGTCTTTTTAAATGACTTCTCGGGGGTCAGCAGAGAGAGCCCTAAGGCCTAAGACCAAACTTGGCTTTCTAGAGGAGAAGAATGACATGAGACAAATGGGATCTGTAGTGCAATCACAAATGTTAGAGCTTAGAGATTATATAGGCCAGAGTTCTCAGCATAGCTGCAAAATGAAATCACCTGTGAATTTTTAAAATGTGCTAATACTGTACACCCAGAAAATCTGACTTACTGTGTCTACCCTGGGGCCCAGGTATCAGTCATCAGTTTTGTTTGCTTGTTTTTCACCTCCTAGGTGATTCTGAAGTATAGCCAGGGATGAGAACCACCAAGTGTTCCAGTCCCATCGTTTCATATCTTGTGGTCCTTAAACAAAAGGTCATTATTTTATTCATTAAAGCCTTTAGGAACCATTCATAACCCCTAGAAACTCTGTACCCTAAATTATACTTATGATCCTTTCTTTATGCTTATTGTTGAATCTTTCACGTGTTCAGTGGCATCCCAAATCTGTGCCACATAATGTCTGTGTGCTTCTTCTTTCTGGCCAGCATGTGAGTTCCTAAAGATAGGAGCTGTGCTCTATTCCTACTAGTTCTCAGTGCCTAGCATCCTGCTGATGTCACTGTAATTCCTCAGTCACTGGTAAAGAAGTGAGTAAATGACATACAGACTCAATGAATCTTATCTGTACCGCAAGCCCCAGAGGAAGAGGGGTTCTCCTTACTGTTTCCAGTGGTCACAAAAGGATGCTGAGGTCTAGCCAGCCTGGGTGGGGCTCCTCAAATTCACAAGTCTGGTTAGGAGTACATAGATTATGGTTTCAGTTTAGGTTTGTTTTTCCTAGTCTATTTTTTTCCCACTCTGCCAGTACTGGAAATGGACCCACCCACCCTCCATCTTTCCCTCCCTTCCTGCCTCTCTTTCTCCCTTCTTTTCCCTCTCTTCCCCTTCCCTTCCCTCCTTCTTTCTTTCTTTTCCTTTATCTAAAACATTTTTATTTTTAAGTAATCTGTACACCCAAAGTGGGGCTCCAACTCACAACCCTGAGATCAAGAGTTGCAATGCTCCACCGACTGAGTGAGCCAGGCACCCCTGGACTGGTTCGTACTTTGAAAACAAAAACAAAACAAAAAAACCCCAGGAAACTCTATGAAAGGACCTCTAAAGGCCTTTTTAGCTTGCAAGGTCATTAAATAGCTCCCCTCCCTGCAGGGGAAACAGTCATGACTGGGGACATGACATACTCATCTGCTCCCTGCTTTTTTACTTACACAGGAATTATACAAACTATTTTCCTAGTGTTCCTTTTAGGATGTTCCTAACTGCATCCCATGGTTTAATTACCTGTAATGTGCTATCAAACATACCTTTGTTTAAGATATTGGTCTTTTTTCTTTTGACCCCAATTTAGGCCCATTCTGTTCCCTCAAGGATTGGAATTAAATCAGTGTGCTATAGTGTTGAAGATTTTTTAAAAATCTAGGGTCAAAAAGGGAATTGAAATGAAATATGAAAGATTCAGGAGAGAAGAACTATGAGCTTGTTTAAGTTATTATAAAAAGGAAAAAATAAGCATTTCCACAAGATATTTTTTTTTTTATTACTACTGGTGACTTAAATGTTTTATTTTAATTTTGAGAATTCAAAAGATGACCCAGATCACCTTCACAGTGCCCTAGAATCAGATAATACTCCTCAAATAATTAAGAACCAGGGGCAAAATTTAAGTAGGTACCAAAAGTAGGGATCCATATTTAATTACCTGGTTAGAATAAGCGTTAGATTCTGTTTTTAGACAAATAGCTCTAGCTGAACTGTCTCCATAATATCCATTTCATATGTGATATTCTGTTGGGGAGAAGACTTTACAAAAGGACAGCCACCCGGAATCACATAAAGAGATTGGAAGAGAAGATGTTATCCAGGTCTGAGTAATTAATAAAATATGATGGGAAATAAGGATGATCTCACATTTCAAGTTTCCCACTATGGAGAGGATAAACATGTTGTCATGTTTTACTGTTTCAAGGAGGACTGTGGTGGAATTTTGCATTGAGAGTGTAGCCCTGAGGTGAAGAATGAGTGACATATAAGGTGAGAATGGCCTGGACGTCCAGAATTCTAGGAAAGGAAGTCATGTTGATAGAAACCCAGGCTGCTTCTGTAGTCCTTTCCTTGTGGGGTATTCCCCTGAGAGATTGGAGATTTGTTTTCTCTTCAGAACGGTAAACAGGGCTTCTGCTTGCCTCCTTGCTGAGCCTGTCTCCCGGTCAGGTCTCAGGGCCGTTTTTGCTTTTGCTCAGGAAAGTAGTCAGCAGCATCTTGGCTGGGCTACCTTCATGTTTTGCAGCACCAAGAAGGAAATTCACTTTGAAATGTTGCATTTCCTAGTTTTTCCACAAAGTGTTCTTGTTTGAGGTTCCTGAGCTGCATTTTATGGTTTACTACATGGATTCTCGAGTTAGGGTCTTTCATTATGACTCTGCTAATGCAACTGCCATCTCGGTAGGGAACCGGAAATTAGAGGTTTCTTGGCCCACTTCTTATTTTCACCTAAACCATAGTCCTACCCACTCTCTTTCTCATGTTGAACAAACACATTCAGTCCAAAGCTTCTTTCCATGGGGCTGAGGGGTGTACTTGTAAGGGCTAGAGAACAGCAAAGTTCATGCACCTTGATTCATTACTTGAATTCAAGTGCCTGAAATTCTGATTAAAAAAAAAAAAAAAATCTTGTTAGAATTGGTACTTTGTTTAGTACTTTGTCTCATGTTGTTACACAACCGCATTTGAAGATGAGTATCTGTGACATCTGCCTTGAGAGGGAGATGTCTACCTAGTGGGGTATACCTAAAGTATTGATGGGTTTGAATTGAAAAACATCAGAGCTCATTACAATCACCCACCTTAAAGAGGAGGGAACTGAGGCGCCAAAGGGGAAAGTCAGGTCATACGTACAATCACTGAGAGGCAGTGAGGACTGAAACTCAGCATGAGCCCATGCCTTACTGTCTCCAGGCATGGAGTCTCCAGTACATTGTTACTGTTGGTAAAAAGATCTATCTACCTGTTTCTTCTTATTATTTATTTATTTTTAAATTTTGTCTTTTTAAATGCAATTTAAATGTGGGTGGTTGCTTTTAAATAACTACAGTCAAGTTATACTGCCAGGTGCCTTTATGATACCGGTTTGTCAGGGTGTTGGGCCCGGTATTCAGCAATATGAGGAAGACCCTGTTCTTTTCCTTTAGGGCAGGGTATAATCAAGATTTTTTTAAAAAAAGATTTTATTTATTTGGCAGAGAGAGATACAGCGAGAGAGGAAACACAAACAGGGGGAGAGGGAGAGAGAGAAGCAGGCTACCCTCTGAGCCAGGAGCCCGATTCAGGGCTTGATTCCGGGACTCTGGGATCATGACCTGAGCTGAAGGCAGACGCTTAACAACTGAGCCACCCAGGCACCCTATAATTAAGATTTTTTAACTCTGGCTAGATCTGTATTACTGTGTTCCAAGTAGTTTTGTTGTGTTCTTTTGGACTCTTTCTCCTTTAATGTCTATATTTAAAAAAAAAAAAAAAAAAAAAAAAAAAAACCCCAAACAAGAAAAACAGCAATAATTTCTTTCTTTAAAAAATTAGCAACAGTCTCTCTTATACAAATACTTGTGTGGGTTCAAAGCCTGGCTGAAGGCATGCTATTTTACTTACATGATGCCAACACGAATAAGCTGAACAATCAAGGTTCTTTCTTCATCCCCCTCACCCAGTGGTCTGTTTAACTCCAGCATTGCTGACGTTCACAGAATAGTTGCCACATCTACCCATTTGAGTTCCTTTTGTCTATAGTTGTTGTTTCTGTTTTTACCATGAGGCAAGACCTTAACCTCTCCACCTATCTTTAACTTACCCCACAAGGCTCCTCATTTATCTACCTTGCTATGGTACTGCCCACTATTGGAAGCCCAGCTCCATTCTCATCTCTTCTGCTAGATCTTCTCAGATCCTCCTGGATAGAATGAATCACTGCCTGCCCCAGGCTTCAGTTGGCTCTGTACCTGTATTGCTATCTGCAGTTCAGTCTGTCTTGTCTTGTAATTACTGTCTAAGTACCTGTCTCTGCCTTTGGAATTTGAATTCCCATAAGAAAAAGGCCATATCATGTCAATGCTCTCTCCATAGTAGGTGGTCAGTAATAACTCATCAAAACAAATGAATTCCATTGGTGACTAATGTGTTCATGGCATCAATACTAGTCAGAATGTGAAAAGGCTGAGCAAGAAAAGGAATTTGTATTTTAGACTGCTATCACTTTCCTTTTATTTGATGTTAAAATTAAAAAAAATCACCAGTCCATTTTCATTTGATATATAGCATTAGATATATACTAAGAATCTCATGTCTTCCCTTCCTCTTCAACCCAAATCCCAGTTGCCACCCTTGTTTCACTAAGTATATACTTTTATCCATCCCTTCATCCACAACATAACTACTTATAAAGGGGGAAGTTCTATGGGAATGCTACCAGAGGGAGCATCTTTATATTATTTTATATCTTTGACCCAGAAACCGAGGGGAAATAGGTGGTATAGCCACTTTGGAAGGGGGCCCATTTCTATTTTAACTGGCTTTGGCTTCTTAACAATAGGTTAATGGAGAATAACCTTTGCCATTGATTTCAAATTCAGTCATGTCTGGTCCTTACACTTACAGTTGAGACCAACAAGTCATTTTAGTGTTAAATACCCTTGAGGAAACGTATTCACTCTGGTTTCATTTTCCTTGGTGAAGCCCTAAGTGATGGGGGAATACAATATTGATTGGGTCTAATGGAAAAGCTTTTTTCTGTCAACTCTTTATTACCTCATTGGCTTTTCTTCTTTCCTCTTCTTTTTCTCTTAAAGCTATTGATAGCAACATTAAATAAGTCTTCTGTGTATGCTACAATCCTTGGTATTTATTCTTTTGCTTGGTTTGAAACACAGCCTTTTACTTAAGATATGAATAAAAAAGGTCTTCAATTCAATCTAAGATAACATAGTGTCATAGAAATAACATTGGTCTGAGAGTCAGAGTCCTTTTGACCTTGGGGAAATCTTTTTTTCTTCCCTTCAGCTTAGTTTCCTCATTTTCAGAATAAAAGAGTAATATCAAATGATTCTCAGATCCCTTTCACATTTATCATTCTTGATGTATGTTTTTGTTGTTAATACTTATGGAGGACAGTTGGTTAGATTCTAAGATTCTAAGATACCTGTGTGTCATGTATAAGAAAATAGCTTAATGATATGCTGGATATGACATTGCACAAGACTTGGCATTATATTAAATGGAATAGCAAAAATGAACAAATATATTTTATTTAACTGCCCTCTTCTATCTTATTTGTTCTTAGACTCATTAATTTAATTGAGTACAAATTGACTGCATTTGAAAATTTTCCTTGTATTTTAGTTTTTAGTAATTCATTAGACATTCAAGATAGACTATTACATAAGCTTGGACTTCAGCACTGAAGGAATTTAATAAGATAGTGAAGCCATATTTTGTTCTAATGGAAAGCACATTTACTTATTTACTATCTTCAAGGAGAATATAACAATACAAAATAGATAGGAAAAGAAACTCTGATATTGAGTGAAAATTAAAGACTTATTGCTGAATAAACTAATGTGAAACATCATATTTCACAACAATTGTAAATTAAGCAGTGGAAATATGGTAAGGTATAGCATTCCATAGGAACTGGAATTGGAATGTTGGTAGAGAAGAAAGTTGTCCTCATTATCAAGTTTTTATATTTCCCAGAACTTGGACTGCACCTTTTTGATACATTTTACACCAAAAGCTCATCAATTAAGGAAGGAAGAAACCAACATTTAGTAAATATCAGGTTTGACATACTTTTAGCAATCATCACATTTATATTATGGACAGTTGGTGAAATATAATTGTGCTCATTAGTGAAAACTGTAAGATGTAGAAACAAAGGGTATAATTAAATTTTTGCCTAAAATGAGAGTTTAGAGTTTTTGTGAGTTTCATTTAGGTGTATCGCCCATATCATCTGTTCTCATAGGTATTATTGGTATTTGACCTTTTTCTTCTTTAGTTTTTTCCATTTTTTATCTGTGCAGTATGGTCATAATATGCTTAGAGAAAACTCAGTTTTATCTTTTGAACCATTGATCATATTAACCAAAAATAAGTTGGCTGGTTCCTTCAATTTAAGGTGTAACACAAAGTCAGTTTTAACCTTCCATGAGAAGAAATCTTTTTGTTTCTAAAGAAGATGTCATAACAATCAATAGAGTCTGCTTTACAGTGTTTATTAAGTATGAGAAATCTTTAGAAAAATGATTTGGGGGCTTCTTAAGGATCATTTCTTTCTATGTAAATATGAATAGAGAATGAAAGTAAGTTCTATTGAGTTACTGGCTGGTTTACTGTTTGATTAGAACATAGAACCAATAAAGTCATCTCTTGAATTTAGTCTTATGTACACCATGGTTAGTATTTTATGTTAAAAGACAAAACCTAACATAGTACTTGACACATAGGTGTCACATAAAATATATTTGTCGAATGAATAACCTTACCAATGACATAGATGTAAGAAGACTAGTAAAGGTAGTGAATTTATTAGTAATGACAAGGGTAACTACAAGTTATTCCCCATGGTAGAAAGGAGAGTAGGGAGTACTCAGTGATGCTTGGTGAACATCCATAGATAAAATCGTCTTCATAGACAAGCTGTTGATCCTTTTGGAGAGTCGAGTTTGTCAAGGGAAATTTTTCTGATTCAGCTCTATACCACATCTTAGGTGAAAAAGGACATGGGTAATATTAAAAGCAAAATTGTACTCATTAATATTGTAATTAACGAGTCTCAGCATTATGGGAGACTTTAATGGTAATTAAATTAAATTACATTAAAAATTTAATGTAACTTACATGATATTTGAATATCTTGAACCTATCACCATCATTCCTTTATTTATATTTTCATGCATTTATTTGATGCACATCCATTGTCTACTTGTAATTTGTCTAGCACTGTGGTGTGGGGGCAACAGAAAACACAAAACAGGTCTTCAACTTGAGGTTGTGTGTTAGTGACAGGTACAGAACAGTAAGAATTTCATACGTAGTCCAGCTTTTTTCTTCAACCCTTTTAGAGCTCTTGAGTTCTTTTTTCTTTTTTTTAAGATTTTATTTATTATGTGAGAGAGAGAGATTGAGAGAACGAGTGGGAGTGGGGGCAGAAGGAGAAGCAGACTCCGTGTGGAGAGGAGAGGGAACCTGACTTGGGACTCAATCCGAGGACCCTGAGATTATGACCTGAGCCGAAGGCAGATGTCCAACCGACTAAGCCACCCAGGTGCCCTAAGAGTTTTTGAAGTCTTAATTTTTTTTCCCATTTAAAAAAAGTTCTGTGTAGTATGGTTACAATTTATTTAGAGAAATTGAGTTTTTTGTTTTAAACCATTGACTATGTTATTTCAGCAAAAATAGGTATGGCCTGTTCTCTGAATTTGAAGTCTAATATAAAGTCACTCTTGGGTTTTTTAGTATTCTGAAGAGGATTTATAGCACCTAAAGTTGACGTGACAGATCACATGTTGATGATCCCAATTTCCTGCCTCTGGACAAACTTTCAACTTATTAATATCATTATAGAGGATGTTGCTTGGAATCACACATAATACTCCAGGTTTGGTTTGATAAACCCAGAGTAAAATGTCCTCAGTCTAGATTAGAATTTCTGTGAAGACTTTAGGAGGTCACTTTATCCTTTTCCACAGTAATATTTGGTTAACTGTTCTTGCAACTGCTGTTTTATAATGTGCTTTGAGAAAAGAGCTTTATAATTTCACAGTAGGGATTTTATTATTTTTTAACGTTAACCAAACTCTTAGGATTTTCATAAGAGGTTTTTGTCTGCATTCTAAATTAAGTCTCCAGTTGGTCTAGACCTCATTGGGATTGATTCAGGCACTTTCACAGGTAGATTTCACAGCATGTAAGCTATGTGCTCCAAGGCCTTATTGTGTTTAATTTTAAGAGTTCTGAGCCTATCTTTGTTTGTAATTTCACTGTTACAGTCTGTGCACTAATGTAATGAAGAGACATACATTTTACTGGTCTCAAGACAGTAGTTCCTTATGCCTTCCTTGTGCTCATGCAAGCCCCATTTATCATTCAGACCTGTTTCCCAAGTTAAATTCTCCACCTTCTCCTTTATGCACATACTTACTCTGTAGATACCTTTATCATAAAGCTTATAACATTTATTGAAATTGTTTCTTGTAGTTTTTGTCTTCTGCTAGACTCTGAAATTGACCACCGGGTTCATGAAAGCAGGGTCATCTGAACAATATCTTTAACAGGTATTCCTGGGTTTTTGGTTGTTATTGTTTGTTTGTTTCTTCTTTCTCTGCTATGGTTTCTCCTTGGATGGGTTCATCTTTATTGATTTCATCTACATTTTCTATATTTCTGACTCACAGGTTGACATCTGAGCTCCTCATTCAAATTTCTGACTGCATGCTAGGTGCCTCCAGGTGGTTCCAGGCATAACTGAAATTCAACCTCCCTCATCTTGACTTTATTATTAATGTCTTCCTGACCTCAGTCTGCTTTGTATCTTGACTTTTCCATCTCAGTGAATGGTACTACTTGTGACACCGAGGAAGCACTTAGCAAATATAACATTTAGTAGTTCATTGACACCAACTTTCTTATCTGCCAGGTTGACCCCACTTATCTTCAATTCATGTCCTGTTTAGTCTGACATCGAGTCATGTATTTCATGGGTTTAGTCTCTGTAGAGCCGTGTTCCCTCATTTATTCATCAGATGCTAATATGAAGACTTTCTGGGGACTACTGAGGGATAGTAAGATGAATCAGGACGGTCGCTAACATCAGACAAACTGACGATTTTTGTTCCATGTTATGTTTATCCCCTCCCTCCTGTCACTGCCGAGATATGGAGACTTTTTCTCACAACCTAGAATGTTGTAACATCTCCCACCTGGTGTCTCAACTTCTCTTTTCTTGACTCCTTGTTCCTACTTTACACAGAATTAAAAAAAAATTGCGTACTAAGTAGTGTGTGACCTTCCCATAAAAGTTTTATAGTTTCCCAGTTGTTTACAAAAGCAGTTTTTTTTTAAAAGATTAATTTTTTTGAGAGAGAGAGTGTGCGTGCCTATGAGCAAGGGGATGGAGGGAGGGGCAGAGGGAGAGGGAGAAGCAGACTCCCTGCTGAGCAGGGAGCCCTACAACATGGGGCTCTGAGCCCAGGACCCTACAATGTGGGGCTTGATCCCAGAACCCCAAGATCACAACCAAAGTCCAAGGCAGATGTTTAACTGACTGAGCCGCCCAGGAGCCCCACTAAAACACCTTTATGTGGCCTAAAAATGACTATGGCTTCCTGAGATCTTGTTCCATCAGACTCTTTATCCTCTCTGAGTGCATTTATCCACAGCCCCCACAGTCTGAGTGTGGCATTCCCAGGGCGGGGAAGATGAGAAGGATTACAGCAGAAGTCATTGTGAGTGGTAAGCAGAGGAAGAAATGAATAGAGATGGGCAACCAGTCGGCTGCATGTCCCAGCAGTTACTGATCCTCAAAAATATATGGTACTGAAAGGCTTTTCCCCATCCCTTTATTTTGATACTTCCCAGGTAGTTTGCAATCTACGCAGCCGTTTTGGATATGTATTATGGAAGGAAAAGTCATGGGCATTGGAACGTTTTTCATAAACTAAGGGAACTGTGTCAGTGATCGATTCAGCTTGGGAAAGAGCTCTTCTTTATATGCCTGGGTTATCATAGCACTTTTCTTAGTTTAGGTTAACTATTTTAAAATTGAAATGAGAACCTTAGAATATTATAGTTAAATATAGGTAGTTCTTAGTTCTTTTTGTTGCCCAGATATTATGGATGATGATTTTAATGGGACATACAGTGTTCATTTCATCATTTGTTCCTTAGGTTGAATTTTCTGCCATTGTCTAGTTAATTATAGCTTGTACCTGACACCTGTGGTTTATAACCTCTCACAGAAATAATGTATTTTGAACGTAGGTCTTACACTTAACACACTTATTAGAGAATGACTATTTTTTAATCTGTTATACCAAGTGAAGACTTAAAATTGATTTTAAGTAGACTCAAAATAAAGTGCAATTGATCTAAAGTTTTGTCTTTGGCTTCTTTTAACTTTATAGAGTCAATTAAATATTAAGTATCAGGAATGCTTTATTTCCTTTTTAAAATCTAGGATTAAAAAAAGAGGAAGTGCTTATGTTGAAGGGATAGCATTAACATATATGTAAGCAGTTTCCAGACCTCCCCCTGAGCAAATACTCAGTCCAGATGGTCCCAGACCTCAGGGAAAAAGTGCAGAATAGATATTGTTAAATTAAGTCTCTTCTCGTTTCTCAGCCATTCAGTTCTGTTTCTTTATAAGATTTTCTTCTTTTTTTTTTTTTTGTCCTGTTTGTCTTCCTTTCCTTCTTAACTTTTAACTTCCTCCCCCCCCCCCCCCCCCCAGTAATTGGGTATCATAGACATCAGTCTCAAATAAGGGACAAAATTTTGTCACTACTTTATATTTCCTAAGATATAAGGGAAAGTCTTCACTCATTTTTTTTTCTATTTCATATATTTCATTTTTTGGAAAGCTGAACTTGTAAAATATATTTAGCAAACCTGAGTACTTATTTATACAGTATTTCACAGTCTGACAACATAAAGCAAGATATTTTAAAAAATGTATACTATCTGAAAAGTGGGAATAAATTTGATAATTTTAATTAAAAACAAATGGTATTAATGTCTAAATTTTTACTTTTTCTTCTATACTACATTTATCTCCAGCTCTTATTCTAGTTATCTCTGTATGGAAATTCTGCGTGTATAAGTCATCTATATCCCTTAACAGATTGCATTCTTTTTAATGCGTGGTGTCCAGCTTTAGCTGCCGTGACATTTAGTGCAATACCTGGGATAGCATTACATTTCACTAGACCCCCTCACTCCCCCAAAATATATATGGAATCTTTTTTATGTCAGTTTCTATAACTTAACATATTTTAAATAAAATGCAGTATAAATCTCGACATCTTCCAGTAAAACAATTTCTTTTCTGTAGTTGAGATTCTACTACAGTCTTGAATTGTCTCTATCTTTGCTTATTTTCATAAGCACTTATGTTTTATGTACTGTCAGTTATGTAAGAATAGCAACAAACAAATGTTAAAGTCATGCCATTTCTATTTTGTTACTCTAATTATTGAAAATAACTATCCTGATTTATTGAAAAGATTAAGGGGGGCACCTGGATGGCTCAGTGGGTTAAGCCTCTGCCTTCGGCTTAGGTCATGATCTCAGGGTCCTGGGATCGAGCCCCACATCAGGCTTTCTGCTCAGCAGGGAGCCTGCTTCCACCTTTCTCTCTGCCTGCCTCTCTGCCTACTTAAAACAAAAAACAAAAAACAAACAAACAAAAAAACTATAAAAAAAAAAGAAAAGATTAAGACCTAAAATATATTAAAAATGTATCAAAGATTATTTAAGTAGAAGTTGGCTTTTTGAATTAGTTTCTCAATTAAGCCATTTTTCTTCTCCCAACATTAAAAAAAAAAAAAAAGATACTTGTTGGATGTCTTATCGTCTACCAATGTGGTAAGATATACTTTCAGTTCATTTGAACCCTAGAATTCTAAGCTTCTGAGTAACGCCTCAGTGGTCTTACACTTGTTATATCTATTCTGGGAAATCACGAAAAGGCCAATTCTGAGATGTCATCTGACTTCTTCCTCTGAGATATCATCATAAAATATTAACCAGCTTTTCTGTGGGGATTTCCCACAGGCAGGCATGCCAGAGCACGTTCTGATTCACAGATAATAATGGGATCTGATTACGATCCTTGGATTTGCAGTGCAGTCATCCCACGTCTGAGACAGGAGCATTGTGGATAGTTCTCTATATTCTTTCTCAAACACAGTACAGATCCCTGCTAGCAATTGCCCTTTGTCATATTCATATCATTATTATTCATATTATGGTTACAGAATTCTGTGATGCCATGTAAGGAGCTACTACAGCCATCTGCAGTGTTTAGAGATCAGGGAGTACCAGGCTGATTTGTGTCCACTTTATGGAAGACACAATAAAGTATATAAAGACACTAACCCTGTGCCTGGAACATTGTAAGTGTCATTGTCCCCTCCCTCCCTCACCCTGTGCCGCTTTTGATTCTAATTCCAGTGTTTTTTGTATTACATAAGATTGTCTCTCTTAGTAGCCTCTTTATTGTGAGTAGATCATAAATAGTTTCATTTCTGCCTTTACCCAGTTGGTCATTTTCAGTTTGTGTCCTTTACACACTTCTTTGTTTCTGTGCATGCATTGCTGTGTATGTAGAAGGAAAAGTAGAAAAAAAAATAAAAATTACGTAAATCACTCTAAGAATGAATGCATCAAAACCTTCCTTTAATTTTCACACTCTCTTTTATTCTGGATTTCAGTGAATTATAGAACTCTATATTTATATAAATTTAAGCAAATGAAGAAAGTAATATTTGATGAGATTTGAATGTTGTTTTGTGGGGTGAGATGTATACTCATTGCATGCTTGGGTCATAAATCAGTCAGAACTTGGAACAGGTGAGATTTGTATAGGGAAAAATTAAATGATGAAATAGGACTCAAACAGCCATTGCCACAAATCATGTTTAAGATATATTCCCAAGATACACTGTAGCCAGCATGTAGTATGTGTGCACATGTGTATGTGCACATGTATACTTACACACTATCAGACATAAACGTGTGTGTAAATGAACTATGAAAAAGATAGTGTTGAAAAATCCACATAGCAATATGTATTTAGGTTGGCTTAGAACCGTAGAATTATTTCAAGGAAAACCATGTTCATGGTCAGACTATGTCCCTAAGTAGGTGGGTGTCATTGTCATCTATAATTAATTGATTCAGCCAATGCTGCAGGCTTACAATGTATTGGTAATTGAACTGAGTAACAGGGAGTCACTTACCTGTCTGAGCCCAGTTACCTTAACATTAAGATAATCTAATAAGAATACAAATGAATCTTCTAGTTCTTAGAGAGAGGGCCTTTATCCTGGACTCTACTCTGGCGCTTTCCTCCTGGCTAGTCTTTCTCCATGGAGCAAGGAGTCCAAGGGATGAAGTGTTCATATTTACCTGGAGCCCATGCTTCTTCATTCTATGTCACATTCTGGGTATCTGGACCCTAGAATTCCCTACCCAATATCCAGCTGGGCTCTGTGTGTGTCTCTCCTCAGGGTCTGTGCTTCCAAGGGAAAACTACACTGAAGGGGATATATCCCTAGGCTTGAAGGGTAACCAAGGCTATTTGTAAGAGGTGGGGATGGCACTTGGCCATGTAAGCTTCTGTGTCCACATGAATCCATATGAGGTCCCTAGCTAGCAGTGTTGGCTAACTAGAGCCTGGGGATTTGGAAGAGAAGTCTGAGGTATAAGCTTGGAGGCAAGTTTTCCCAGTGTTGTCCTGTTTGGCAAAAGATTCTGAGGAGCCCAAGAAATTTAAGTTTGTCTCTCTCTGGGCTTCTAGTTAATTAGGAAGGTATCATTTTCAGGACATAAAACTAAACATGTTTTACTGAACAGTTAGTTACCTTGATTTATAAATTTAAATATTAGACATATGGTAGGAGAGTCTCCATTTATTCTCCTTGCCCTGGGCCCTACAAATATTAGGGGTGGGTTTGAATAATGCCTGCCTTAGAAATGTATTTCATGGGGCTGCCTGGGTGGCTCAGTCATTAAGCATCTGCCTTTGGCTCGGGTCATGATCCCATGGGATTGAGCCCCGCATTGAGCTCCTTGCTCAGCGGGAAGCCTGCTTCTCCCTCTCCCACTCCCCCTGCTTGCGTTCCCTCTCTCGCTGTGTCTCTCTCTGTCCAATAAAGAAATAAAATCTTAAAAAAAAAAGCAATGTATTTCATGAGACACATAAGATATATATATGTGTATATATAATGTAAACCAGAATAAAAATCTGCACAGATTTAGAATGTGTTTTTACCATGTAATGATGTAAAAATAAATAGTAACAGGAGGAGCCCAAGTATTTGATACTTCACATACAGTTCCAGTACTAGTGCTCAGGACATTGTAGGAACCTATTATCATAGCCACTATGAAATGTGTTACACCTGTCAAACCTTTTCAAGTCTTTGCACATGCTTCCTAAAAAGTCATTTCTTCTTCCTTCTTCCCCAAATCATCATAGGTAGGTATATATGCATCTCTCTATCTATCTATTTCTATCATTTATTATCTCTTATCTGTTGCTACTCTCTACAGATGAGGACATAAAATGGAGAAGGCAAGGGACTTACCTAAAAGTGACAGAATTGGGAATAGAGTCAATTTTTTCCTGACACTTAAGTCAGTCTCTTTTTGTTCTTCTGGTCTGCTTTAGGAATACACAAGTAGCTGGCCTTCCAGTCAGTGCAGATGGTGCTCTGAATGGCACCCCTGGAGCTTGGCAATGGGAAACCTGTGGTGACTCAGTGATAAAGCCATTACTCAGATATTCAGTAGAGTTTAAGAGAACACACACACACACACACACACACACGCACGCACACATCCCCTCCACCCCAGAATTCTCACATATGTACTGGAAATCTTGAGGGAGGTTTACCTGCTATGAAGAGGATCCGCCATATTTGGGAACTCCACAGCATTTTTGCATCTGAATAAGCAAAATGACATCTGTTCTATCCTTCTTTCCTTCTGTTACAATGAAGTTGTTTTTTTCTTCTAGCTGAAACTAACCTCCTGTGTTCTAAATTTCGTCCTCTTCCACCTTCACAGGAAAGACACTTTAATCCTGTCTCTTGGATTCTTACTTTTTGATTCAACAGGCTTAAATCTTTCAAAATCAGTCAGAAAGCTTCACCACAATCCCCAACCCTTTGTCAGGTGCTTCTTTTTCTTCTTCTTCATGTTCAAACTTATAATTCTCTACATTTATTGTCAACTTTTCTTCACCCCTCTCTCACACCTCATATTATTTTATTCCGGCTTCTAGTGTCACCACCAATGAAACTGCTCTTTCCATGGCCACTTCCAGTTTATTAAATACAGTGGATATTTCCCAATCCTCATTTACACAACCTCCTGGTAGCACTTAGTGCTTAGTAGAGACCTCTCTTCTATGCTATTAACCTGTATACGCAACTTGGTGCCTCAAACTGAGAATATCTCTAACTGAATTTGAAGATTGACTCTCAAATCTATTCCTCTTTCATACTCCTCTTCTCAAATAATGGCACCAATATCCATCTGGTTTAAATTAGAAACCTTGGACTCATCCTTGACATGGTAAGCTAGCTCTGATAGTAAAGAATTATTTGCATTCAAAGACTGGGGAGAATGAGTACTTTTAAAAATTGTCTTTTGGTTGACTTTCACACTAGCATATGCACAGTGTGAACATAAGAGCAAAGACACAAGTTAACATGTGCAGCTCCTCATTCCTCCGTGGTATCTCACAGAGACATCCTATGCTCAGTGGGCAGTGTATCTCCTATGTATCTCTGTATTAGGTCAGAAAAATATGAACTCTTGATTCATATCTTTCATGCCATGCTGGAAAGTATATGTTATTTTGCAGAGGTCACACATCAATTAAGTATGTACTCTATTTTCTTATAAGAAAATTCAGTCTGTGCCTTGGTTCCATACTTCCACTTTCTATTTTTACTGCCTCCTACACATTTCCTTCTCTGCCCACATGCAATTAGTAACTAAGTCAAGAGAATTTTACATCTTAAACTACTATCTGTCTGCAGAACACTCTCATACAACTCTGTCATCTCTTACTTGGGCTACTATTGTTACAGTTGTTTTCTAGCTTATCTCCCTGCCTACGCTTCTGTCTTCTTATTTCTCTTGCAGTGTCTACTGCGTTTATAAAATATGGGCTAGACTGTATCATCTCCATGCTTAAAACTTTTACACATCCTTCCATTATTCTGTGCAAAAGTTAAAAGTTCAAAATAAAGGCGTTCCTTCTACAGGGAAATTTTCATAATCCAAATCTTGTAATTATATGTATTAGATTAATATAGTTGGGAAATACTCCATATAAATTATATAATTATGAATTATAATTGTTACATAATTATAATTTATTTGAGTTGATTATTCTAGGTTAGAAATGGCAAAGGACTAAAAATAATTCCGTTGCTTGCTTGCTTTGAACAATTTGGTGCTTTTTTTCCCCACAAAGATTCTATTTATTTATTTGACAGAGAGAGAGAGAGAGAGAGAGCAAGAGAGGGAATAAGAGAGGGAATACAAGCAGTAGGAGAGAGAGAAGCAGGTTTCCCACTGAGCAGAAAGTCCGATGCAGGGCTTAATCCCAGGACCTTGGAATCATGACCTGAGCCGAAGGCAGATGCTTAATGACTGAATCACCCAGGCACCCCTTCTGCTTTGTTTTTAATAACAATCCATTTTGTTATTACTGCGGGCCATAAAGCAGACCACACTAATAATTGGTAAGGAAAGAAAGGGTATCATTCTTGGACAAAGGTACATAAAATCAAAGACCAGTTTTGTACAGTGATAGGCTTTTACAACTCTACCTTTGAAATTCTACAGTATTGACATAGATGGGGAGGGGGTGGCCAGTCTGGGTAGAGAGAGACCACTGCATCAGTGGTTAGTTAGTTGATGGGCAAATGAGTAAAACCTGTTCCCTAAACTATCCTTTCTACATGGCCCATGTATCTTCTGGTCTTTAAATCTGGAGTTTCTCCATGACTCCTGGTTTTATATGGCTTCTCCCAACATGGTCTATTAGAGTCTGAATGATCTGGAGTCATCTTGGACCATATTCTGTACAGTTAGTCTGTAAATTCCAGCCACACTTTCAATTGTTTAAACTCCTCAGAGCCTTTACTGTCCATGAAGCTTTTCTTTGTATTGCTGTCCTTGTATGGAATTTTACCACTTTCCGTTTCCTACATTTTCTCTCGCCTACCTGCTCTATCGAGCTAATTCTGCTCTGTTCTTTAAGACTTAATCTTCGGTATTATGTACTGACTTTAGACTCCTCTTTTAGTCCATTCTGTTTAATAAAAATGAACTGGTTGGCTTACAAGTAACAAACATTTATTCCTCATAGTTCTGGAGTCAGTATTATGTACTGACTTTAGACTCCTCTTTTAGTCCATTCTGTTTAATAAAAATGAACTGGTTGGCTTACAAGTAACAAACATTTATTCCTCATAGTTCAAGATCATGGTGCCCCTAGAATCAGTGTCTGGTGAGAGCCTGTTTCCTCATCAATTGCCATCTTCTCTCTGTGTCCTCGCATGGTTGAAAAGGTTAGGGAACTTTCTGGGGTCTCCTTTATAAGGACACTAACCCCATTCATGAGGGCACCACCTTCATGGCCTAATCACCTCCCAAAGGCAGAACCTCTTCATGCCATCACCTTGGAGCTTAACGATTTAACATCTGAATTTTGAGAAGACACAAACATTCAGTCACAGAAACTCTCTTGAGACTAAATAAAGTCCATCCTCCATAGAAGACAGGACTTCTTTAGAGCACTTCTTGTATTTATAATAAATTATTTGTGGAATTATTTAAGTTCTCTCTTTTCCACCGTAGGATCAGTCAGACCTGATTGTCTTGTTCACACCCGTATTTCTTAGCTTAGTGCCAAGTTCAGAGTGTCGGTGGGAGAAAGGACTAGTCTAAGTAGATGGATGGAAAGAAGGCAGCGGAGAAACAGGCTTAGTATATATATTATATATATTTTGTCTTGCATCTGCTTTGATGTGTCTTTTTTAGAACATAAGTGGTCTCTGGCTACCTCTGTCTTATTAATCTGAGGATTCACATTATGGGTCACTGAGATAATCATTGATTTATGTAGAAGCAGGCACTTGGTTGCTGTTTGGAGAAATATGTCCATTCTTATGTGCAAACATCTAGTGCAAACATCTAGAGCTGTGCTGTTCAGTGGGGTAGTCAGTAGCTAATGTGGCTTGTGAGCTCTTGAAAGTGGCCAGCTTGAATTGAGATGGGCTCTAATTGTAAAATACACAATGGATTTTGAAGACACAATGGATTTTTTGGCACAAAAAAAGAATATCAAATATTTCAACGATTTTCATATTGATTACATATTTTGAATATATTAGGTTAAATAAAATGTTATTAAAATAAATTTAGCCATTTATTTCCCTCTTAATTATGACTGCTAGAAAATTTTAAATTACCTATGAGGCTTGCATTATATTATCTTCGGATAGCATTGGCCCAGGTATAAAAAGCAGCATTCTTTCCTTTGCTACTAGACCCTTAGGGAGAGGGGATGCCGTTCTGGTCAGGTGGGGTAGATACCTTCAACAATGTTGCTCTAAAAAGTCTAAGAAGTTCTACTGTACTCCTTATTATGCAATTAGGGGCTGGTTTTCCCAGGTTATTGTTACTGTCACACTATCATAAATAGGATTCCTGGACAAAAACACCATTTTGGAAATAACATCATTGTTACCTTCTCATAATGTTTTATTGTTTACGTTCTTTTGTCTGTGGGTTCCTACTCCAAAAGCCATGATCTCTGTTTCCTTTGCTGGATTCTAGAATGTGGCTTGGTATGTTTTCACTTAAATAAATGAAAATTAATGAAGTCTTAGGCTTTGAATTAGCCTGAGAGTTTTCTCTATGTGAAAGAGGATGTTGAAGTCAACTATAAATTATATTGCAACCAATATTAAGTTACAGAACTCTGAATTCCAAGTGGATGCCAGTCCATTAAGCAAACAGATGAAATATGCTTTGCCTAAAGGTTTATCTGCAGCACAGGCAATTGTAATTCTTAATAATGAGACAAGAAAGGGAAGCTGGGGCACCTAGAATGGAAACTACACATTGCCCACTTAATTATTAGTGGATATTAATTATTATTGCTTAATGTTGGAACTGATTTAGTGTTCTTACATATTTTTGACACAGCTTTATTCTTTATTTTATCTCTTTATTAATTTCTGGCAATCCCCTTCACCCCCCCCCCCCTAAGCACTGAGCTATAAAAGTATCTGTTTTATATGACTGTGATTTTGAATCTGTTCAAATTTGGGTATTTCATGGTACCCAATGACTACAACATAATAAAATCGCAAGTCAAAAGCCTTATAATTGCCACCATTATTGTTTTAAATCTGTAGAATAAAATATCTAAAAAAAGATCTTGACAATCCAACTCCTTTAATGTATTTTTTAAAGATTTTATTTAGAGAGACAGAGAGAGGGAGAAAGAGAGAGAGAGTGCAAGCAGGAGGAAGGGCAGAGGTAGAGGGAGACAGAGAGTCTTAAGCAGGCTCCATGCTGAGTGCAGAGCCTGATGTGGGGCTTGTTCTCAGGATCCTGAGATCATAACCTGAGCCAAAATCAAGAGCTGGATGCTTAACCAATAGAGCCACCTAAGTGTCCCTGCATCTTCTTTAATCTTATGGGAATAAACTGAGGAACGAAGTGAAGTACCCAAATGGCAGAGTTAGGACTAGAATCTAACCCTCTGACTCCTAGTAGTGTTCTTTTGTTAACTTCTGTTGAGAGTATATTGGTGCCAAAATGTAGTGACTAGAAATTAACATTGTTAAACTGGGTAAATAAAGCAGTATCCTTAGGTATATGAAATTTAAGAGAAATTCATAATTTTGTGTGTGTGTGTGTGAGAAATGTTGTATTCCAAGAAGTAGACAGTTTGTAAGTTTCATTGTTTTGCTAATATTTCCAAAAGAATGAAAGCTTTTTTAATGTCCTTGATGTCCTCATAGTTCCTCCTTTTACTGTTGCAGATATCAGGGGACATTTTTGACATTTTGTCTAGCTTATTCCCAGAATATATGCCATAATTTGTATTTATTTGTATATTTAATGAATAGCCATACATATATGTGTTTAATTACATAGTTTTATGAGAGAGGTAGGTATGAATTATTGGTGCTTGGTAAGAAATATTTCTGGTTCAGTAGAGTTAGGGGAAAGATTAAAAATAAAACAAGAAAGAGCAAATAAATATTAGGTTTTAAAAATCAGAATATAAACTTATGTCTTTCAGAGAACGTTCTTAGTGGGCTGTTTTGCTAAAACGTAAAAAAATAAAAAATTGAATTCCTGCTGCATTGCTTCTGGAAATTTTGAATTTAAGTCTACTAAAATTATGCTTATCAATAATCTGGGATTTACCTAGTTTTTAACTATCAAAGTAGTTATGTGTGTATCTTTCCATTTTTAGAAAAGCTATTTTAATAGGAGAAAGAATGCTGGTTGAATTTTGATGAATCTGTAGTACCACAAAATTCATTTTTCTTGCACAGGGACTCTTCTTCTTCACTTGTAAAATAAAGAGGGGGAAGGAGAAGAGCCTTCCCAACTGGGGGTTGCAGGCTTCTAGGGAAAATGATACCTGTTTATATGTATTGTTTTCCTTGAGACAATTGAATGAATTATTTCAAAAATACTTCTTCTTTAAGATTTGTTTGGGAACATATAATGAGCTCCCCCTCGTATGTCAGTCTCCTTATATATGTGGCCCTGGTAGGCTCTCAGTTCCTGAATGAATGGCTACTTGACACTTAGAAGGGATCAGACAGGTGTGGTCATGGCTTTGTCCATCAAGGTGTTTCTTGTTTTTGTCCTATTTGATTGCGCAGTTCTAACCATGACGATGGTTTGGAATAGGAGACAGTTTTTTTTTTTTTAAAGATTTTATTTATTTATTTGACAGAGAGAGATCACAAGTAGGCAGAGAGAGAGAAAGGGAAGCAGGTTCCCAGCTGAGCATAGAGCCTGATGCAGGCAGGGCTTGATCCCAGGACCCAGAGATCACGACCTGAGCCGAAGGCAGTGGCTTAACCCACTGAGCCACCCAGGTGCCACGGAATATAAGACAGTTTAATGTTACCCTTATAATGTACAATGCAATAAAGACAAGAGGCATAAAAAACATTGATGTTGAAGTAATAAGACTTTGATTCTTATAATCTGAGCTGTTACAGGATTCTGTCCCCTGCTTAAAAATAGGTAAATCTGCTAGAGAGAATAAAACAACAATAGCACAAATTAAAATGCATAGTTGAGCTCAAAACCAAAGATGGGAACTCCTCAGGTGCCAGAAATGAACAGGGGATTTATATTCATAGAGAAGAGCAGGAGCTGATTTCATGTGCTTTGAGGGGGATGATCAGAGTCTGGTATAGGCATCTGTAGTTGGGCCTTGGGTTTTGCCCTCCTGTAGGCAGGAGATGAGCCCTAGGGCTGCATTAGGCAGAAAGGGACCTTTGGTAGAGACCCTGCTCCTTCTGAGAAATGTCGAGTTAGAAATACTTCCACCTGGCATGGAAAACTGACAAGAGGCCATTGAAATAAGGTAATAGGTGGAAAGTATTGCCTGTAAGAAATGAGAAACCTAAACCTGGACCACTTCCTGGGTGAGGTTCAGTATCAAATTATAAAAGACTAACAGTATCTCTTTGTTAAGCAGGAATTCCCATCTGAGAAGTTGACAAAAAAATTTCTCTGCATTGGGAGAAATCTGCAGTCATGAGTGCCCCAATGTAAACTCTTCCTGACGGCTTCACAATCCAAGGCAACGCAAAACAACTCCCTCTGAAGAAAATCTCATTGTCTAATAATAGAAACCACACAAGGATAAAAAACAAAACAAAACAAAAACAAAAACCAACAACAACAAAAAAACAGAACAAACAAAAAATTCATACCCCTAAATTTTAAATAGTAGATCAATCTGAAATACAAATAAAAATAAGAATATTTTAAATATTTAATCATTAAAAGAAGCAGAAACTTCAGGCAGGTACAGGCAGTATGGAGAAAAAAATATTTAAAACATATAAGAATCATTATATCATAAATTGCAATATTAGGAAAGAAACAAATGTTATAGCAAAGACAGAAATGTTCACATTTTACAGAGGGAAGGAGGGATTGAAAATGCAATGGTGAGCAAAACACATGGTCAATGTGTTGGTGTATCTAATTTGCAGTGACTGACGGAGATTCTCTGACAAGCCTTTCATGAAATTAAAAAGAAGCTAGAACAACTGGACAGTGAGAGGAATGAATTTTAAGGAGCTCACGTTATTTGGTAGGTAAAGCTTAGTGAGAACTTATCCTTGGATTTTGCTAAATTGCAAATTCATGTTCAATATTTAAGAATAACCACTAAAATAATAGAAATAGAACTATAATTTCCAAGTCAGGATAAGGGGAAAAGCTGGGGGGAGAATAAAGAAAACAGAATTAATCCAATTGTAAGACCACAAGGATAAGTAAAGAAACAAAGAAATGCAAACTAAATAGAAAACGCAAACTAAGACGATAGAATTAAAAAAGCCAGAAATTACGGTGACTGCAAAATGATTATAGTCATCTGTTAGAGGACTTGCAGATCAGATGAAAATTCAAAATCCAAATATATAATATTAGTATAATGCTGAATGAGATCATCAGATTGCTGGATGGTAGGTATGTTTGATATGATACTTTTTGTGTAAAAATGTACAGTACACAAAACAGCACTATGTATTTTTGTGGGTACAAAAGAGGAAGTAAAGGGACAGAAAATAAGAACAAGAGGGCTACCTACCGAATGCAGAAATATGGCTGGGTCTGGCTAGGAAAATAATGGAATGGAATTAAGGGCGATGACCACAATATTTTAATTGTGTAAAAAATTTGAAGATACTATGGAAAATGTGAGTATTTGTTAAATGTGGGTGGTGAGCTCATGTATGTTTTGGGGCAGGAGGGGATGAGAGCCTGTGCTATGGGTTCTAGAGCCGGACTTTCTGGCCTCAAATCCTCAAAGCCCTTCT
The DNA here is from genome assembly GCF_022355385.1 of Mustela nigripes. NCBI lineage: Eukaryota > Metazoa > Chordata > Mammalia > Carnivora > Mustelidae > Mustela > Mustela nigripes. The sequence goes on from NC_081558.1 coordinate 105,753,239, forward strand.
GTTTATGATAGGAACCTGGACATTTACTTCACTTCTTTTTACCTTAATCTCATCATTTGCAAAATGAGAAAACAAAATAAAACTTCCTAGAACTGTAATAAAGATTGTATGAGTAAATACTATGCATAGAAATCATTCAGTCATCTCTGATACATAGTATTGAGGGCTTTTCTTAGCTGTATTTTTTTTTCACATCTTTAAAATTTTTTGTGTTAAAAAAGAGAATTAAAAAAAAAAGAATTAAAAGATATGAAAGAGTTCGGGAGCATGTAAAATTATGTAAATCTTCTTATTGTAATTAAGATAATATTTACCTTAAAAGCTTAAATTGGAAACACTGATCAAAATTCTTACATGGTATATCAAGTTTTTAAGGCCTCAACATCAAAGTTAAAAGAGAAAATCTCATGAACATTCTATCTAATCTATTTTCCCGTTTGTAACAATAAAGATGTTTCCCATGCAGGATGGGTTTTGTGTGGGTACATACTTGGAAGGAGTGCCACATTTATTCTCTTATCTTTTCATTTAGAAACAAAACTCAGAGATTCTTTTTTGGGGAAGGAGGGGCAATGAGAGAGAAAGAGAAATAATCTTAAGCAGTCTTCACTCCCAGTGCAGAGCCCAACGTGGGGCTTGATCTTACAACCTTGAGATCATGACCTGAGCCAAAATCAAGAGTCAGATACTTCATTGACTGGGCCACTCAGGTACCCCCTCAAACAAAGATTCTATAATTAGACTATTTTTTAATGTAACAAAGTGCAAGGTTTGAAACAACAAATAAAAATGATTTTTTTTCTATTTTTGTTTCTGTAACACATAGATAAAACACAATATGTATTTTAACGTTTTCCCAAACATATGTATGGCAATTTAAAATTTCACTTGTTGACAAATCACATCTTTTGCTACTAGGATGTATCAGATATAAATGGGAAACTGTTGATTTTTTAAAAACAGATTTATGGGTGGTAAAATCAAATTGGCTTCTTCTGCAATGTTTGGGAGAGTCATTAGCTATGGTTAGATCAATCCCTGTGCATTGAACCCTGACATACACTTCTTGGAACTGGCTATGAGAAAAGCAAGCTGTGTGTGTGTGTGTGTGTGTGTGTACACTGGTGTTTGGGATTAGAGGGATCACCCCTGAGAGTATTGTCTGAGCTCACTTGTCCGAAAACACCGGTTCATGTATGTGTCCGTGGGATTCTTCATCTGTGTGTCTGTGATGTTCTCTCATTACTGGTCTCAGTGGCAGTTCCTTGCTTTTCTGTTTCAGTTGCTTTTAGCCTGTCCCTGAGAACATCCCAAAGTGAATTTTGGGTATAGCATACAATCCATATTTACATCACAAGTGTTCTATCTGTATTTGATAAGTATTTCTGCTTTTCTTTTGTGCATTGTAACATGATAATAAGTTAATTGCATTATTATAGTTTCTATAGATTATATTTTAAATGAAATTTTAACAGTCTATTAGTAGATAGTGGTGATATGTATAATCTATTAAAAAAACACTTTCTCCATTTTCAACTGAATTAACTGGAAATAGCTTGGAAGTATCTGTTTCTACTTAGGAGTCCCTTAGGTTTCTGGGATCCTAGATTTGCAGCTACTGAACTAATACTGTCATTTTAGAAGTAAAACCAGAAATCCAGGAAAGCAGTTTATTGAACAAATATGTGTTTTATTCTTCTGCTGTTTTTGTGGATCCTGTGTTACATATGGTTATATTATGATGGATAGAACCCACATGGATGCCATAGTCTCCTGGAATTTTCCAGAAGGGGAAGTAGATATTAAGCAAATAAAGAAAATATGTTCTAATTGCAAATTGAAAAAAGCGTTACGAAGGGGGAAAACAGTGTGTGCTGACAAAGAATGTGAATATGAATATGGAAATGAATATGATTTAGATTTAAATTGGGGTCCTAGGCAAGACCTCTGAGAAGTGGTACTTACCTGAGACTTGAAGAAATCTATTCAGGTAGAGGGACTTGCATATGCAAAGATCCTCAGGTCTGAGGAAAGGAAGGCGTGTGTGCCTAGAGCTTAGTAAGCCAGGGAGAGGATAAATTGAGATGATGATGGAATGGTAGGCAGGAGCCAGATGGTGCAAAGCTCTCCAGGCCATGCTGAGGGTTTGGCGTTTTATTGTAAATGAAATGGGAAGCTATTAAAGGGTTTAAGTAGGAGAGTGACAAGCTCCAATTTATATTGTAAAATATAACCTCCACTGTAGTGTGGTTTGAAGGGAAAATGGGTAAGAGTGTCAGTGAGGAATCTTAGCCAGGAGCCACTGAGGGCCCGGACGAGGTGGTGGCTTTGTGGATGGAGAAGAGCAAACAGTTAGGATGAGACCCCTGGTGTCTGGATTCTCCCTGACCCATGCTTCCCACTACCCCACCCTGCCTGGCCTGAATTTGCCCCTGAGTTGAAGCTGATTAATGTGTTCTTGGAGTGCTAAACGGCTCTTCTGCAGAAGCATTATTATCTCTTCAGCTCACTCTGGTTGACTCTGAAAGTTTTTGTTTTGGACGTTGTAAAAAAAAAAAAAAAAAGATGGTAGACAAAGATCACATTTTTACAACAATAGCATTTTATCTGCTGGTAATTTAGATTTGTGGTGTATGAGGGAATTCCCCAGGCTTGCCAACCTGGATAAACAGATCTCCCTTGAGATACAGGACAGTTTTAGGACGGGTCCAACATTGTGCAGCTCCTTCGATGTCAGGAAACTGTCATGCCTGTGCGCTTCCAAATAATGTGTCCTGTTCATTTATTTCTGGTGCCAAAAGATGTGCCTGTGAAAAAGAGTCCCTAAGACTGGGACTGAGAATATTTTTCTATGCCAAGTGAGGATGCTTTCATTACACAAGACTTTTGTATGCGTAGAAGTGCTGATACTCTCTTCTCCTGACCCCCAGGCTTGTTTTAATACAAAGAGGCCAAAAGTTCTGTCTTCAGCTCCAGTGGAGCCCTGTTTATTCCTGGTCCCTTTCTGCGTAGATATCTACTGTTTTCATGGGCTGATTACAGTTACGGAAGAAAAGAGAAGTATCAGCATGTTAGACTTCTTGAAGAGACAACTGATGATTAGCAATGGAAGGTATAACAAGGACAGGGATCTGGCTTCAAAGCCTGGTTCTGGCATTTATTCCTATCTGATTTAGAGCAAGTGACTTAACCTCTGTGAACCTCAATTGCCTGATCTATAAAACAATGCCCAGTTATAATGTTTGCCTTAAGTTATTTCTATGAGGATTTAGAGAGATAATCCACACCAAGTGCCTGGTATGGGGTAAATGTTCAGCAACTGTTATCTGTTTTTGTGTGTGTGTGTGTGTTTTTTAAAGATTTTATTTATTTATTTAACAGAGATCGCAAGTAGGCAGAGAGGCAGGCAGAGAGAGGGGGGGAGGCAGGCTCCCTGCTGAGCAGAGAGCCCAATGCGGGGCTCGATCCCAGGACCCTGGGATCATGACCTGAGCTGAAGGCAGAGGCTTAACTCACTGAGCCACCCAGGCACCCCAGCAACTGTTATCTGTGATAAAACTCAGGAGAATTTGCTTGTTGCGACTACTCTTAACCATGGGTCTTCCTATCAACTATAATTCCATCGGAAGTTAAGTCTACCCTACAAGCATCTACTTTCTGGTCACATAACACAGTGTAATATGTATTCTCAATTCCTTAGAACAACTTTCAGAAGAAATTCCTAGTCATTCAAACAGTTTCACAAGAAGCAAAATATGCCTTGCACAAAAAAATTAGATTGCTTTCTAGATACCATACAACTAGTGAGGGACAGGGCTGGGATACCTCTGGGAGGTGTGAAAAATGGTTTTCATTTGAAGGGGCACAGCACAGAGCATCACGGTGCATTAAAGAACCCAGACTCCAGGGATTGGAAGATCCGTTGCCATGACATTTTCCCTCTTTCTGTTGTTCTGCTTCTTTATCTGTCTAGTGAACCTTGACTTAGATCATCCCAAATGGTCATTCTGGTTCTAAAATCTTAAGATTCTAGAAGTGTCTTCATGTTTGAAATACCTTATGGCCTACATTCTCCAGAGCTCATTGGTGAGCTGCTTGGAAGGCAGTGATCATTCCAGGTTTTCTTTCCTGGGTAATAGTCTGAGAGAGACCCTAGAGTTCGACTCTGAGGTTAACCGGAATCAAACTTCCTTTCATGAATGCAGGTCTTTAGAACAGCAAATAAATAAGTTGGCTTCATGGGAATGTTCACAGGAAGCTTTCTTCACCCTCACATTCCATGACATTCTAGACTTAAACAAGTCTTTCTTAGAAAACTATGATAGATTTGGATTTGGGGTTGGAAAGATAATGGAGTTTTCTAGAACTTCAGGGTGTCTACACATGCTACCATCCACCAAGCACCACCAGCATTGTCAGTTCAAAGACTGAGGCCTTCTCTCTACCCTTACCACCACTGCCTGCCTGACACCCTTTTTCTATGTGACGGCTCCCAGAGTGGTTTCTGTGACCACAGTGCCCCACTCCAATCCATCCTTCTCTACCATTCCCCACTTTGACTTTCCAAAAGACTGTCCTCCTGTGTCTCCCCACACTTACAGTCTTTCAGTGCTTTCCCATTGCTTAATACACTGTTGCCTAATGCTTCTCCCTCCTGAAGTAGATGAAGCTAGACAAGCTTCTGGCCTGTGGAAAGAAGCTGTTTTTAATTTCTGCTTCTGCTTAGTGTTGGTCTCTGTAAATATTTCAACTTTTATTTATAATATACACATAACTTACAGAGTAGTACATATATGTAATTTATAAATTATATGTATATACCTATGTATATATATATATAGAGAGAGAGAGACGGACAGACGGAGGCTGTAGATTTGAATGTTTTTACAGATATCTGGATGCATAATCAAAAGAGTTTGGAGGTCATTAGTTTGAAGGATAAAGTAAAACTTACTAACTTCACTTAAGGAACCTCCAGTATCCTGGACATGTATTTTTCTTCTGCTGTCTGTCCCCTCCAGCCACCGTGTGCCTTTCTTTATTTCCCTATACTCTGTACTTGTCTGCTCCCTGGAATCCCAGTGCCTGTTCACCTGGGCCATTGTTCCTGCTGATGCTGCTTGAAGCAAAATCCCCCTGCCTATTAAGTGTAAATCTAAAATGTTGCTTCATTTTTGAAGAAGCCTTTTTTACCTACCTCTTGTCCCAGAATCCACTATCCCAGGGAAAATTAGCATCCCTTCTCTGTGATTCCCTGGCATTTTGCTTGTCCCTCTGCGACAGCGCTTTTCATGTTCATTGCTATAATGATTAGTTGTGTATGTGTCTCCTTGGCGGGGCTGTGGGTGCCTTCAAGGCAGGAAGTACACCCTGCTCCTTACTTATCTTTGTACCCAGCACCTTGTGCATGTCGGAAGTCAATAAATGGTGTTTGATTTATTTTGAATTTTCATGAGCATCTTCTAGAGGAAACTCTGGGAGGGAGGGGGCTAATAGTGTGAGGAATAAAACTGGCTTGGTACCAAATTCCCATCTCTATTGGCATTTAAATCCTAGCTCAATTTCCCTGCCTGGCTTCCTCTGCCTTCCCTAGCTCGGACTGCTTCAATGAAGAGCATACTCTGGACAAGTGTGCCCTTTCTTTCCGTTTCGCTTTGAGGCGGCGTGAAGGTTAAGGATTGCCCGTTTCAAGGTCGCTTGATTCCCTGTAGAAATGCAAGGCATCTCAGGGCTTTGCAGACTTTGCAGTGTATGGAGGATGCCGCCGTGCTTGTCAGACTGTTCGGCGTGCAGGGGCTGAGGCTGAGAAAGGGATAAAACAGACTGAAAGCTGGAGGCGTCATATGATAAGACCATAAACAGCTTCCTTACAAATCAGGAGCTCCTCTGAAAGTCACAGGTGACAATGAAAAATCCCAGCTATCACTTATCTCCTTCTTTCTTTCAATGTATGAACACTCCTCACCTACTCTGTGCCTGGCACTGTGTTAGGAGCTGTGACAGAGTGATGAAAAATTCAAGGTCCCTGCTTGGAGGACCTCTAGATCAGCAGCAGAGACAGAGGACCGGGTAAGCCAGCAGAGGTAACAGTGTGGGGAGCCCTCTCCTGACCTGTGCACAAGGTAGCTCTGCAGAGGGAGTGATTACTTTTGCTTCAGGGTATCAGGGAAGGCCCTCAGAAGAAGGTTGAGTCCAGAAAACTCAGGAGGAGTTCTAGGCAGAGGAGGAAGGCAGGGATTGTGCATTTCAGGCAGAGGGAACTGAAGCAGCACAAGATTCTAGATCAAGGGTTGGTGAGCTTTCTCTGTAAGGGGCCTGTTAATAAAAATAGTTTAGGATTTGCAGGCTGTGGAGTCTCTGTTTCAACTACTTATGTCTGTCATTGTAGCAGGGAAGTAGCCATAGACAAATGTGTGAATGAATGGTCATGGCTCTGTTCCAATAAAACTTTATTTACAAAATTGGCAGTGGTGGGGCCATAGTTTGCCAACTCCTGGTCTAGAGGAAGGATCTTTAGAGAACTTTAATCTATGGTTCCTAATCTTTTCAAGAATTAGGATTACTTGGCACTTGCTATCTCCGATGCCTAGAAGGCTCCTCTTATCACTCTCTTAGATATCCCTGACGGTTTGCTGCTTCTGTTCATTCAGGTCTCTGGGTCACCATCCTCTAACTACTGTGTCCACAAAAGCACATGCACTTGCCTTACACTCCGTCACTTTTCACTGCTTTCATTTTCAATACAGCACCTATACGAAAACTCAATATTGATTGTCTGTTTATTTTCTATTTTCCTACTGGAATGTAAGCTTTGTGTCTTATTCTCTTTAAAACCAGTGCTGTGCTGGAGCCCAGTGTGCTCATCTCTTCCCAGCTCGAGCTCTTTATTCAAAGATATTACATGGTAGAGTCAAATCGGCCGTGGTGGGAATATTTACACGGTGGAAATCAACCACAGGGGAGTCAGGTTTGGGGTAGGTTTTTGCTTTTGTTTGTTTGGTTTTTTTCCACAAGCTTTTTTTTTTTTTTTTTTTTTTTTAATATCAAATCACTCGTGATCCCCTTTGCCTAGAATAATAACCTCCACAAAGCCCGTGGTCAATGAATACTTGTTTTTTGAATGAAATATGCTGTTGACTGAGAAAATAGATATGCACTTACAGACACAGAGTCTTTTGCAATTATTATTGCAACACAGGAAGTTCTTGGCTATCAGGTAGGTAATGGCTCACTGCATCTGTCACCTGCGTGTGACCCATGGGAGAGACTGAGGGCTTGGGGCAGGACGTCACTCCCTTTACCTCTCAGGGTGGATTTTGGTGGCCATGATGACACATCTCTAGTCTTCTGCGCTCAGTTCTGCCGGGTGCTCTTTTTCTTATGTCCACTGCAGTTGCCGAGTGAAGGCAGGACCTCAGTCCTGCATCACGTTTATGAAACAATATGTATTTTTAATGAATTCCTCTAACTTGGTGTGTTTATAATTTCTGCGGTGTGTTCTAAAATCCAAATAAGTTCAGTCCTCCTTCAAATGTCTTGGTACCTCATTTCTGATTTGTCTGGGGCTTTGATTTATGGTATATAAATGTGCCCTGCTGTGTACCCTTTTTCCTGTGATTTGATCAGAAATGTATCTGTTTATGAACTGTCTCAAACCCTAATAGTCTAATTTTGCAATCTGCAGCAGTGTGAGGCCCCAGAAGCACTTGACAAGAATCACATTTAACAGCCTCTTCAATCTTCGTTCCTTTAAGTGGCAACATTAAACCTTAATACCGAGGCCCCCTTTCTAAACCCACAGAGACTGATTAGAAAACCCGGTCAAATTACTCCCACAATCCATGTTGAACATTTACAAAGAGCTGCATTTTCACGATGACTGGTAAACAGTCGTTTTAACACCCCGTCCTAAGTACACACGAAGACATGGAGGAGGAGACTTGTATGTAGAGGGCCATCTGGCTGATCCCAAAGCTTTCCAGGACACCCAGGCTGGAGAGGACCTTGCCCTGTCATGCGGGCTGCCTTAGCTTTTGGAGACCTCCCTGTCCTTCACAGCGCTTCTGATGTGCAGTTTTTCTGCTTCTGCCTGTTCGCTTCTGTTCACTATGGAAAACTCACTCTTTATTTAGGCAGCCTGTTCTCTCTTTGAATCCTGTTCATAGCAAGTTCTTTTTCACCTGCCTCCCTGTAGCTTTCACCCACTGGCCCTCGTTGGATCCCTGTGGAGCCACTCAGAACAAATTGGCGTCTTACTTCTGTCTGCTGTTAAGAAAGCGAGGGCCGCTTTCACGTCCCCAGAGTCTTCCCTTCTCCAGGCTGCATATCGACGGTTCATTCAGCCGTTCTCCACCTGGCAGCCCTCGGCACCCTCCTGATCTGGCTCCCTTTCCTCGGGGCCTGTGCGAGTTTTGCCAGTGTCTTTCTGAAAGTGACTCAACTGTGTGGAGAGTAGCTAGGACCACAGACTCTTAAGCTAGATCTGCCTCTTCATTTGCTAGTTCTGTAACTTTGGGTAAGGGAGGCAGCTTCTCCGAATCTCCATAATCTCCTCTGGGAAAAGAGAAAAAAAAAATCTTACACATGCAGTTACTGTGAGAATTAAGTGAAAATATAGTAAAATCATTGGGAGAGTGCCTGGTACAAAGTAGATGGGTTGGAAACATAGCCATCATTATCGTCATAAGTACTATTAATTCTCTGGAGATGGCTTCCATCATAAGGTTAGATCACTGTTGTGGTTTTCATTTTAATTAATTAATTTGTACTTTTAATTTTAGATTGGTGTTTACACGAGACACTTTATCTCTCACTTTCAGTGCAAATGTTGAATAGGAGGGCCCCTAGATAAATACAATCAATTGTAGTATCAAAAATGTTTATTGTGTATATGTATGTGTATATATGTACTTCTGGCACCGTTTCCTATAAGCTCCCTTTACTTTATCACCCCCATACTCCGGTAAATGATAACACAACTCAGTGCTCTCCCTCCTCTTTTCTCTACCTTCTTGTTCCCCAAGCCCCTGTCTTGCACAAGATACGGATTCTGTCTTAGCTGCACTTTGAAAGGAAAATTAATGTTCATCAGTGTATAGGAGAGGTCTTCTTCTCCTCAAGTCAACTACATGTTAGCTGGATGACTTTATACAAGACCCTTTCCTTCTAAACCTCAATTTTTTTTTTTTTTTTTTTTTTTTTTTTTTTTTTTTTTTTATCTTTGACATGGATGAAGGAGGTATTTTGATGTAGGGAGGTGTTTGACTCCAAGGTCCTTTCCAATTCTAAAATTCATTTCATTTTCTGCCATCCAGTGGTCATCCTGAGTGTGATGTATGATGGGCCCCCATACTTCCAGCCTTCTCTGGGTTTCTGGAGTGTGCTAACTGTTCTACTGCGCTCCATGTTAAACCAGCAGGAGTGTCTAGAGAGTTCTTCCAGGTCGCAGCTCTCCTGAGGGGGCTTTGAATTCAAACCACTGTGGAAGTCACCGTGTGATCCTGAAGGGAAGCAGTGTTGCTGAGTTCCTATCCTTTACCTCCTTTCTCACCCAACCTCTTCGAGAATTAAATTCGTAACTTGCTTTGTGGCTGAAATTATCACAAAACCTTTTTGTTTTAGAATGGTTTTAAATTTACAGAAGAGTGAATTCAGTACAAAGAGTTCACATATGAACAACACCCAGGTTCCCATATTAACATCTTAACTTTGGTTTGGTATATTTATGAAAATTAACAAACCAATATTGATACATGATTATTAACTAAAGTATCTAATTTATTCAGATTTCTTTAGTTTTTTACCTACTATCCTGTTTTGGCCCCAGGATCCCATTTAGAATAGCATGTTACATTTGGTTGTCATGTCTCTGTGGACTTCCCTTGGCTGTGACATTTCCTTAGACTTATCTTGTGTTTGATGACCTTGGCAGAGTAAGTGTTCCTAGCCAGTCATTTTGTAGAATGTGCTCTGATGGTATTTGTCTGGTGTTTTTCTCATGATCCGACTGGGGTTATGAGTTTTTGGGAAGATCACAGAGGTAAGGTGCCATTCTTATCATATCATATTGAGGGTATGTGTTATCAGCATGATTTATGACTGTTGATAGTAACCTCGATCACCTTGCTGAGGGAGTGTTTTGTTTGTCAGGTTTCTCTGCTGTGAAATTACTCCATCCCCTCCTCTTTTCCTGTCATGCTTCTTGGAAGGAAGTCACTATGAACAACCAATGGAAATTTATTTCCTGTTCACGTAACTGTCCAAAGTGGATATTTCTGATGGCCATAGTCTTTTTTCTATCAGTTATTCAGAGGCCCAACATTCTTCTATTTTGTTGACATCCCCTAGGGCTTTGTCATCTAAATCCAGCCAGCATTAAGAGAATGTTTGCTTTTAAAAGCCTCGGCCTGAAAATGGCACACATCACTTCCACTTACATTCCATATGACACTCATTCATCTGCCAAACCTAACTGCAAGGGAGGCTAGGACATATGGTCTAGCTGGGTGCCCAGGAAAAAGAGGAAATGGATTTGGGAGAAAAGCTAGCAGCATTTGCCACACCATTTCAGAGTACAAAAGATAACTAACCAAACCCCTGCCACCTCACCATCTAATAATATAGCCATCATTTCATTAAAAAAGAAAAAAAAATAGAAGAACATTATCTTAGAATCAAGTAGAGTCATAGAAATTGGAAAATATCCATTGTTTGTTTCTCTGTCTGGAATTTGCCCTTTCTCTGTTTTTTGTTTTGTTCCATTTGCCTTTTTTTTTTTTTTCCTATTAAAATGCCACATACTTTTCCAGTGATGATGAGGTACCTTCAGCCAACCTTGAGACAGAATTAATCCCTTTCTTCTTGGTGCCATCATGCCATTCTGCTTCAATCCCTTAACACCTACCCCACACTCGTATTATATATAAATACGTTTCATGCCTTAGACTAGGTGTTCCATGAGGACAGAGTAGGAATCATTCATCTCTTAGATCCCCAAGTATTGTCTGACAAATAAAAAGCATATTTGTTGAGTGCCTCCAGGATTTTAGATGTACCGAAAAGTGGTCTCATTTTTTTAACCCCTTTTTTTCAAATACAACAAAACATGTCCTCTTCCCCTCCCCCTTTATAAAAATGATCCACACTTATCATAGCCAAGCCTTCGTGGAGGAAATGATCTTGAGCTGAGCCCAGAAAGGTTGGTAGGGTTTGATAGATGGTAATTAGGGTGTAGGCAGGCCTGGTTTCTATGACACATGCTAGGTTCAGGGCATTTGTTCAATAGTCAGGTCTCCTTTGAAACATCTAGAGTGCAAAGCATTTGCTTTCATGATCATCACATAATTAAAACAGACTCCAAGCTTGTTCTGGCACTGCATTTGGGCAGCCAGGGATGGTATAAAAACCTGATGCTCATTATCTTGAACAGGAGTTACCAACCTGAATTCCCAGGGCCCCAACAGGGGGATAGTGTCACCGTAGCAAAAGAAGTGTTTAATTACAGCTACAGAAAGAGGAGCATGAAAAAAACAAACTTTTGCTGGCATTAATGTCTCAGCTGCCATATATCTCATTACCAACCAAACCATGACATCTTAAAGTGACCTTATCAAGCTTACTAGTAGGAAAATATCAATTATAAGCCAGTTTTCCCTTTCCTTCTATCCTTCTATCCTCTACCCTTAGCCCACTCTTTACTCTAATGACTTACAAGCTTAATATTTCACTAAAACAGAAATCAGAAGACGTCTGATTTTCATCATTGAAAAACACACCTTATTTAGGATTTATATTCTTATGGATTTCAAGTCATTCTGTACCCTATATTTATTCATCAAAATTCTCAATGGCTATTGTTAGCATAAGAATTATTTTTCCCTTTATACAGATATGGCAACTGAACCTCAAATGTCAAGTGACTTCCTCAGGACCACATGGCAGTTTGGGTTCAAAGCTGGGTCTTCTGCCTGCATATAGAGATTTAAATGTGGCATATTAGCCCCCGCCTGTCAATCAGTTAGCCTCATGGCAGAGGCACACATGTTCTTTTTATTTCCCCTGATTATAAAAGTGATCTGCAATTATGATAGCCAAGCTTTCTTGCAGGAGGTGATCTTGAGCTGTGCCCAGAAATGTTGGTAGGTAGGGGTTGATAGATGATAAGAGTGATACAGGATATTATTTTACAATGATCTTAGCTAGCTATGTGTTCTTCCAACGTGTCTCTAGTATGTCAGACTAGGTGGGCCCATAGAGGCAACACAATGAGCAGGATCCATTCCTTGACTTCTGCCACCACTCAGGGAAGATGATTTTAATGTGCTCCAAGTCAATAGATACTTATAGAAGGGATCTAAAGATATTTCAGTTTAACTTCTAGATGGTCTTGATAAGGAAATTAAGGCCCACAAAGTAGATAAATGGAATTTACTTAACAAACATCTATAACATGCAGTTATTAATCAGAATGCCTAATTCCAGTTCAGTCCTTTTTTTTTTCATAACCCTGGTCCCTTATTCCCAATTTTCTTGGCATCTTTTCTGCCTCTTAGGATTGCTCTGAAGGAGACATGTTTATATCGGCATTGCCTCATATTCCTGAATGTATGTCATCAAGTCATATGTGAAAAAGTTTAACCACAGACATATGCTGTAAAGAGCAGGTCTATTCCTAGAAAGATAAAAACACTGAATCCTTAACTAGAATTCTTATTTAGAATTAAACATCAATAAATGTGTTTGGTTTAACACACTCTACCTACCATATTGCCTGACAAAAAGATTTGGAGTAAATATTGGTTGAATAAATGGGGGAAGGTAAGAAATTGACTATCAATTGAAATTTTGTGATTGTCCTTTTGAGGGTTGGAAGTTGTTTCTTCAGGGATGCATTATGATGGTCTAATTTTTGCCCAGTACTGTGAAGCAGAGACAAAGATGGTAGTGATGTTGTAGAAAATGAATTGTTGCTGGCAGCCAGCACCACAATGAGAGAGCTTTAAATATTTATGTTAGCTGATAATATAAGAATCTAAATGTGGGATACGAAGTTCTGCTTGTGGTGTTAGTGTGTAAAGAGTTTTTAAAAGCTGAGGACCACTCCTAGTTTGAAATACTCAGAGAAATATTCATGGATCAACTGATTAATTGATGGTTTGATTGATACTGGAAAAATGACTGTTGTGCTGGGGCTCCTCCCTGATGGGGTATTTATTGAAGGTAAAATCTCTTTTCACATACATCTCATGACCACTGGGGTTTTGCTTTTTACTGTGGTCCTCATACAAGCTGTTCTATCAGGCTAAACTTGAACAGCATTTCAAAACCCAGGAGTTTCTGATGGTTAGTTGACATTGAGCAGAAATAGAAGTCTTCCGGGGCCTAATTTTGACTGCTAGAAGCTTAGGAATTATAGTGGCAGTTTGGTCTAAATAGTGATTCTAGAATGGGACCATTAGCTTGGTGACATCTTGCAGTCAGACACTAGATTCACGAAGGAGAGAAATAATTCACATTTTTAACATGCCTCTGTACTTTCCTAATCGTAATTAGTTTTATCTATTTATATTTGGTTTACTGCTCTACAGTATTATGGCTCTGCCTCTAGATGGAAAAAGAAGAGAAAGATATGTTCCTGAAATGACCCCTTTCCAAAAGCTTATTTCAATATTTAAGCCTTTGGCATTTGTGAGTTTACTTAGAGAATTTTTGGACAATTTGCAAGTGTGTATTTTTATAAACAAAATTAGAATTTGAATAATCATTTCATTTTGTTTTGCAGAACCCCAGCTGAAAGGAATTGTGACAAGGTTATTCAGCCAGCAGGGATATTTCCTGCAGATGCACCCAGATGGTACCATTGACGGGACCAAGGACGAAAATAGTGACTACAGTAAGGAACATTCTCTTCTTGCAATCCCATTATGATCAAACGTATGGCCCAGTATATCTTAGGCTTAAGTTGTGGCCAGGCTACCTTTTGAACTCTTTAACTGATCGTAAGCTGGTGTCTTGTCTTTTATTCTTTTTGCTATGATTCCCTATAGTAAAGAGACAGTTGGGAGGTTACATAGTAAATGAGAAGGTAGGAGGCTTGAAGGAGTTCCAGATACTCAATGGATAAGAATATCCTCCCATCCCAGGGTTTGTAGTCAATATGGTGATAAGTATTTGTAGGAACAAGGCAGACCTTCCAACACAAGATAGTGTTTTAATCGAAGAACCAAATAGTAAACATGTTATAATATTTCTCAGACCATTGTTTCTGGCGGACCAAAATTACTTTTTAAGGTAAACATTGAATACATACATATGTCTGTTACATGTGATTTCATTTTGATTGAGGACAAAATTATTGATTTTAAAAGGAAAATATATATTTTTTATTTTATATTGATTTAAAAAGAAAAATAGTATGATATGTTTTGGTAATAACAGGGTAATAAAGACCGGTAGACTTGAAATTTTACATATAAGTTTTTTAAGGAAAATGCCAGATATTCAGAGTTTGTTAATAATATCCCTGGAATTAGCTTTTAACTAATTTAAGTACAGAGTTAGCAATATATTTGCATTTCAGAAGAATTTTGAATACAAGCCTCAGAACGAAGAGTGATCACTTGCATCATACCTTTTAGTTCCTGCACAATCATATACAGATATCCAGGGGGAAATTCATGTTACCTTAAAATTATGCAGAGTGCCATATTGTTTCTTAAAGTTTGTCTGTATTCACTGCTAGATCATTAGTGTTGAGCTCATAGTAAATACTCGTCAAGTATATGTCCCATTGAGTTATCTTCGACAGATAAAATTTTGTGGTCAGTGTGACAATCTCTCTCTCTCTCTCTATATATATATACACACACACACACATATATATGCATATATATATATACACACACTTATATATATGCATATATATCTTTATATATATATAAATTATATATAAAATATAAATATATATTTATATAAATTTATATATATAAAATTTATATATAATATATAAATTTTATATATATATCTTTAATTTTAATTTAGAAGTTATTTTCCATATATATATATATATTTTCCATATATATATATGGAAAATAACTTCTAAATTAAAATTAAAGAATTGAGGGAAGATCTGCAATTCCTAAAGTGTGAAAACACTCTTGTCCACCCCTTCTAAATAATTCTTTGTTCACTTAATATTACACATTGTAAAATAGGAATTACAGTGCAGTAAAGATCTTATTATAAAAAAATTGCATCCCAGTTCCCTGCATAGTTGATTAGCCTGTTGTGGTTTGCATTGTTGGCTTGTGTTTGTAGGAATCCATTCTTTATCTTTTGATTTATTGATTTATTGATTAGAATGCATTCTTTAAATGATTCATGGTTTCATCTGAGTACAGAAGAATAAGCGTGCCTTTCTCTCCATGTAAGATTTTCATCTGTTGCATCTGTACTAGCGTGTAGATTTAGTGAACCAAAAGTATTGATGGGAAGAATCAGAGAGATGGCTTAGTTGTGTCGCCTCTGCTGTCCGGAGTAATCCCTCGATTTTAGTTTCTTTTTCTATAAAATGAGGTGGCTGGAGACAATAATGTAAATGTCTCCTGTCAGCACCATCTCTCCCACTTTTTTAAAAAAGGAAGAATTATCAATTGAGAAGGATAAATTCAATACCCAAGTAAGTTGAATAGCTATGCATGATTGCACGTGAAGCAGCCATGACCCAGAAAGCTATCCTGCAGACGTATGACATTTATCATGGGTTTGTGGTGGAAGAGCTAGGGCAAAAATGTGGGTTCAACTGAC
This sequence comes from Mustela nigripes, assembly GCF_022355385.1. Taxonomy (NCBI): domain Eukaryota; kingdom Metazoa; phylum Chordata; class Mammalia; order Carnivora; family Mustelidae; genus Mustela; species Mustela nigripes. The sequence continues at coordinate 105,769,043 of NC_081558.1, forward strand.
AAAAATCCTTCCTTCACTGTGTCATAGAAAAATAATTGAGAAGTGCTTTCTCTGCTGATGCTGGGTCAGTGTCTGATATAAATGCACATACACACACATGCATACACATGTATACACATATATATGTACAAATATATATGACTATATTTTTATGCGTAATGGTATTATGCATAACACACATGTTGAGGGTGTTACATTTTGTGAAATACTTTTAGAAACTGAATTTGTACATTTAAAATAACTTATTTTTTAAAGATAAACAACTGCACACACTTTTTTGATATATTGGTTTTGAAATAGTTCAGATATACAAAATTGTAAGACTAGGATATATCTGCCTGAATACCCAGTCCCTGGAGAAAAATTAGGTAAAAAATATCAATATATTTGAACCCACTCTGTGCTTTCCCTGGTGGAGTCCTGCTTTCCTTCAGTACCAGACATAACAACAAGCCTGAATTTAGCATTGTTCATTTCCATGCAGTTTTTTTTTTAAAGATTTTATTTATTTGACAGACAGAGATCACAAGTAGACAGAGAGGCAGGCACAGAGAGAGGGGAGTGGGAGGTTCCCCGCCGAGCAGAGAGAGAGCCGGATGTGGGGCTCAATCCCAGGACCCTGGGATCATGACCTGAGCCAAAGGCAGAGGTTTTAATCCACTGAGCCACCCAGGCACTCCATCCATGCAGTTTTAAAAACACATTTTTTCATATATGTATACTTAAACCATTTATAATATTGTTTTGCATGTTTTTAAACTTTTAATAAGAGAGCATTACTATATATAAGTTCACTGTATAAAAGTGAGCTGCTTATATGGTGATATATTTGCTTTCTGTCATTCACTTTCATATTTGTAAAGTATCTCTTTACATGAATATACACAAATGAACTTATCCATTCCCTTTTTGGTGGATAGTTATCATTTGTACTTTAAGGCAGCACAACTACATATCTTATAGATGTTGAAAAGATCTTCCCTAACCATCATTTATAAAATGACACATCTTACCTTGGTCTTCTCTATTCTGATACCCACCTTTTTTTGTATTCATAGCACTTATAACCAACATACACACACAGACACATACACACACACACACACAGAGTTGCCATTTATTTGTTTATTTTTTATCTCCCTCTTTCTCCCAGGAGAATGTGAGTTCCGTAAGGAAAGCAATTTTGTTTTGTTTTTTGACTTATCTTTAGAATAATCTCTAATACATAGTAGGTACTCAGAAAAATTGAACGAATGAATGAATGTCCCCTTGTGCTTATGAACAAAATTTCTCTGAGTCATTGGCTAAAATACTCCATCCACCAAATATTATTTTAACTTTGCTTTTGAAATAATTTTAGACTTCAGAAAAATTACAAAATAATACAGCATGTTCCTATATATTTTTCATCCAGATTCCCCTAATGGTATCATTTTATGTGACAACAGTAAAATTATCAAAACCAAGAAGTTAACACTGGTACAATACTATTAACAGAGCTAGAGACTTACTTCAGATTTTAGCAGTTTTTCAATTAACATGCTTTCTTCTGATTCCCCAGCCCCCACAACATACATATTTTCACTAAAAAATTTCCAGTGAAACCAAATCATTTTTATTTATGCTTTTTCTTAGTGGGGATAAAGGGTAAAAATATCAGTGGAGGATTTAAATTCCACTCATTTTTTTAAATCAAAAATTATAAGCCTCTAAGATGTGAAAATGACTTTTCTTTCTCTACTTTGTGTGGGCAGGAGTAAAAGCATTTGATTGTTTGAAAAAAAAAATCTTGTTACTATGAGCATCTGTCAGAATTGTGCTGTTTGGTTCACTAGACATCATTAGGTCCAACCAACCTTACCATGGTATCTTGCATTGAATTGATAAAGACACCTGTTCTTTTGTTCATGAAGAAAAGACTAATTACATGTAATTGAGTACAAAAACAAATGCGTTTGTCAGCAGCAACAGATAAGAATCTCTGCAAATGTAATGATAACAAAAGATACAAAACTGTGTTGGAACACTGGCACAAAAAAGACAATTGCAGTTTGGAGAGTATTAATAGGAATATTTTACATAAAATTAGAAAGGTAATTATTCTGCTCTACTAGTTGCCATAGGAGAAGATGCATTTGAAGAGGTCAAACATACTGGGGTGGAAACAATTAAGATATTATAACCAAATGTATTGTTCTCTTTCCCTCTGAACAAAATATAGGAACAGGGATTTGAGCACGGAATGAGCTGTCTGGTAAATTAGTACAATGGGGAAACTGGAGATATTCAAGCAGATGCTATACTGACACTTGTAGGGGACTTCACAAGAAAACCTTGTTGGTGTGGGAAGGGAGAATAAGGTGGTGGTGACTGGGGTAGTTTCTAGGCTAGGTGGCTTTTAAGGACTCCTTCAGTACTGAGATTCAATTTTAAAATTTTATGAAGGTTTTTAACTTTAATTCCAGGATAATTAACATCCAGTGTTATATTAGTTTATATCCAATATATCCACTTGTTATATTAGGTGTACAATATAGTGATGTGACAATTCTGTTCATTCATTCATTCCTTAGTGTTCATCATGATCAGTGTACTCTTTAATCCCTGTCACCGATTTCCCCCCCCCCCCACCTCCCCTCTAGTAACCATCAGTTTGTTCTCTATAGTTAAGCATCAGTTTCTTGGTTTCTCTCTCTCTCTTTTCCCATTTGTTCGTTTGTTTGTTTCTTAAATTCCTCATATGAGTGAAATCACATGGTATTTGTCTTTCTCTAACTTATTTTCCAGCATTATACTTTTTGGGTCCATCCATTTGTTGAAAATGGCAAGATTTCATTCTTTTTTAAGTCTGAATAATATCCCATTTTATGCATATACCTTATCTTTATCCATTTATCTCCTGATGCACATTTAGTTATGACATTTATTCTTCCAGTCTTTGGGTTGTTTTTTGAGTTATTTACACTTATGTGTTAACTAGTTGTATATGTGGCATGAGGTGAGCCTGGGGTCCTCCTACTCTGCCATCTCCCCCAGGAATCCCAGACCTGATATTCTTCTAGAAATTATTTTGAATAGGTAAGATAAGTATATATATAAAACCATAAATATGCAAAAGGGTACATAATTGAGAAAGAGCGAAACAGTCCCTTCCAGCCAAGCCTCGGTGTACTTCTGTTGAAAATACACAATTTCACAGAACACCAGATCAGATGACATCACTATGATTGTGCTGGATCAAGACAAAAAAACAAGACCACTCTGTAATCATGTCTGAGCACAGACAACAAGAAGAATGTTGTCCAAACTACAAGATGATCAAATATTTCTCTATCCTGGCTTATATGCATGGCTGCTTACTAATTCAACAAACATAGATTTAACTTTGCTCTGCTCTCCTTGTCTTATTTATTTATTTATTTATTTATTTATTGACATACCCAGTCATACAATGACACACACTTCCTTAGAGCATTCTGTTGGGAGTAAATCTACATTTCTTTGAGCCCATCCCTAAAATTGCCTAACCCAAAACCAAATCTACTAAGTTCTTTCTTATACCCTCTTACTAAGACATCTCAGCTTGACCATGGAGTGCATTTTTCCTCCTTGCCTTGAGTCATTAAGCCCAAGTTTGGTCAACCATGGGAGTATTTCTTTCCCTGGGAGACACTGACATAGTCAAAAGCAGTTTTCTGTTCTCCTCTCTCCCCGGCCACATTTCTTTTATTCTTCTGGATGTAGTCTGTGCATTTATCAACATATATGATGCTCCATGTTTATATTGATATCATCTCTGTACCATCTACCTAACGCTATTCAGTATCTTTTAAAACTTAAATTGTTGTATCTATGAGATTTTTTCGTATTAGTATGTATTTATGTGGAATAATTTCTTTAACCTAATTCTCTGTTGAAGGCCATCTCAGTTCTTTTTTATATTTTGCTAATGCACACAACACTATAAGGAATATCCTGGTACATAAGTAATTTTGCATGTGTACAAGTGTACTTATGGGATGGATACTTAGAAGTGGAATTCCTGGGTCAAGGGTATATGCTTTTTTAATTTTGAAAGATATCTATTTGCTCTCCATGATACAAATTTACATTGAGGGTGTCTATTTTCTTATGTTCTAGGCCAACACAATGTGTTATCAAACTTCTGGCTCTTTGTCACCTAAAACCGTACACATTACTTGTCTTATTTTGAGTTGTGTTAAGCAGCTTGTTCATATATTTTAAGAATACCCTTCACTTCTTTTTCTATAAAATGTCTGTTTATACCTATATGATCTAAACCTACATTTGTGGGAAATCTATTTATATTCTAAAAGATCACCTCTTTGTTATATGAGTTACGTAATTTTACTCATTTTGTTGCTGGTCTCTGAATTTTATTTTTATTTATTTTTTAATTTGATTTTTTATAAACATATAATGTATTTTTATCCCCAGGGGTACAGGTCTGTGAATTGCCAGGTTTACACACTTTATTTTATTTTATTATAAATATGCTTTTATGCCCTCAGCCTTTCTTTCCTGTTTAAAAAGACTTTATTCATTCCAAGATGATTTTGTAAACAATCTCCCATGCTTTGTCTTAATAAATTATTGTTTGACTTTTGTGTTTATATTTAATTAATATGGAATCTGTTTCTTGAGATCTTTTGATTCTAGACCTCTAATACTTTATGTTCCTAATTTACTGATTACAAGTAAAACACATTTTACTCAGATTTTATGAATAAACTAAATTTCTCATGATTGCACCATAAAGAAACATTTTAAAATGGTCTGTATCTGAGTCTCGGAAAACCAATTGGAAACTTAAAAATGTAGTCATCCAATTATGTTTTCTATACAATACCAAACATATGATGTTTTAACACCACCACCAACTACAAGTATAGAGACACAGCCAAAGCCAACAGAAGCTCTGTATTGCTAAACCGTCAACAGAAACATGATCCACATGGTTAGCTGGGAAAAATTATCAAAGACTTCAAGGATCCTATGAAGAATTACAAGGAGGTTTTTCTCCCTAACCAGGGGCCTTCCTGGACAAGGAGTTCATCTCTTATACCTACTAGAGCATACATGTTATAGCTTCACAGGAAAGGAGGGGCTATGCCATAACCAATTATAGGGATATTATTTTCTTCTACTATTGTCTATTCTTTAAGAATGTCGTCAATTTCTATGTGTGAAATCACACCTGTAAGTTGGATAAAAAGAGAAAGAAATGTGTGTGTTATCCTGCTGATCTTCTTTAAGCAAGATTATTTACATAATCTTAAGCAATAGTGTGGTAATGTTGTTACTCTTGCAGTGGCATGTTTTTCAATATCAAAATTAATATTTTCCTTAGCTTATGAATGCAGTTACTTCACTTGATATTTTCTGATAAAGGAAAAATACCTTTTGATTTTAATCGCTAGAAGAGTAATGAATATTTGTTAGATGATTGTTTTTGTTGACTATGCTTTAATTTTAAAGAATATGCCTCCAGGTAATATTATATCATTATATTATATTATAGCATGCCTATATTGTATCATGCCTCCAGGCATGAACAAGGACCCGTTATTTCCTTGAATAGTTCACAGTTATGTGATTTCACATAAAATCACACAGAACTTGTTTTTAAACTTTTTGTAACCTTGACCTCTTTCCATCTTATTAGTCTTGTATTTCTTTCTTTTCTTCTTTTTTTTTTTTTAATATTTTATTTATTTATTTGACAGACAGAGATCACAAGTAGGCAAGGGAGGCAGGCAGAGAGAGGAGGAAGCAGGCTCTCCGCGGAGCAGAGAGCCTGATGCGAGGCTCTATCCCAGTTCTCTGGGATCATGATCTGAGCCAGAAGCTGAGCCACCCAGGCGCTCCTAGTCTTGTATTTCTTTTTGATCCTAAGACTTCTGTCCTCATGTTTCCCTCTAGTCAGTAAAGGAGAACTTGAACCATTTGACATTATCCTTCCTGGTTGCTCTGTTTATGGGTGTATTTGTAGCATATTTATAGGAGGTATGCATAGTGGTTAAGAATCTTAGAGGAGTTACTTAACCAACTGTATTCCTAGAAAGAGCTGAGGGCTGAAATTGTCTTTAATCTATTCTTAGCTCTGTGAAGTGACCCGTACATTGACTTTAAGCAAATCACATAAAATTTCTCAAGAGTTGAACGATATCTGATTGTCCACAATGAGAGGGACAGAGAATCTCTCGGATTTTAGAAGCCTTTCCATTCTCATGTGGAAGGGAATGTCTGCTCAGAAAAACTGACTGAGGACTTCCATTTCCCATTTCAGAACAAAACCATTTGTTCTAAAAGGTATGTAACCAGCAGGAAATCTTCAATTTACAAATCCCTGTGTGATATCTTCAAGGTGTGTATTAGGATCTGGAGAGTCACACACATAAATGATAGAGCCAGAATTTGAATCCAGGCTATCTGACTTAAAATTCCGTACCTTTGGCTCAGTTACTTAACCTCTTCACATCTCAATTCCCTCATTTGTTAAATGGGAATGATAATAGATGATAATAGAACTTATGTCATAGAGTTATTGTGCAGATGAACAGCTCCATGATGTAAGTTCTATCATGATAGAACCAACCCAATCAACATGGGTTGATTCATGACAAGTGGTTAAAATTATTCCTAAAACACGGTTACTCCCAATAAATATTGTTAGTTGTTGTTGCTAGTGCTATTACTATAATCTTCATCCATGTGGATGAGAGAGCCCTTGTTTGCAAGGAGCTCATAGACAGCAGCCATTTCAACAAGTAGAATCCTTAATGGTGGCAGCTGATATTACGAGAAGAGTGTGAAAGTGCTAAGGCGGGGAGTGGAGGGGGTGGTTGGGTACTGAAAAGTGCTGTAAGTCAGTGGTTTATACAGTTTGAAGGCCCCAGACCATTTCCGGCATCAGCATCAACTCGGAACATTTTTTTTTTTTTTAATTTTTTTTTTTTTAAGATTTTATTTATTTATTTGACAGACAGAGATCACAAGTAGGCAGAGAGGCAGGCAGAGAGAGAGGAGGAAGCAGGCTCCCTGCTGAGCAGAGAGCCCGATGTGGGACTCGATCCCAGGACCCTGAGATCATGACCCGAGCCGAAGGCAGCGGCTTAACCCACTGAGCCACCCAGGCGCCCAACTCGGAACATTTTTTAGCCTCACTCTAGACTTACTGAATTTGAACTCTGGGCTGTGCCTCAACAATCTGTTTCGTCAAGTTTTCTAGATGATTCTGATGCACTGCAGTAGGTTTTGACTAGTACCTCTCCTCTGCCCCCAAGATTGGGAGAGATCACATTTGCTGATTAAGGCGATCTCTGTCTTGGGACTGCAACAGCCTCTTCTCCTGGTACCCGATTGCTAAGTAACAGGTTAAGTATAGATTTGTAGGCATCCTGCAAAGCTTGATAAAATTCAGACTTTGTAGGATCTCAAACATGTGTGGAATCAGTTATTTTTAAAGTTTTTTTTTTTTTTTAGGTTTTATGGTAGTCACACTTTAAAAATTTTATTTTAATTCTAGTGTATTTAGTTTACAAGAGATGAATGGGTAAAGAAGACCCACACAACGCCCACACAACGGATTGTTGAATTTGATTTATACCCAGAGAGAGTCAGAGCTCAATTCTAGATAGGTGTATGGTCAAACATAGGATTGGGAGAATTACACAAATGATACAGGTTAAGCTGTATCTTGGATGTTTTACCCATGCTAATTGCATTTACTTGGAATGACTTACCCAGTCTTATCCCATGGCTTTGCTGGGAAGCCACTCTTACCCTTTAGAACCCTTCTCAACCTTTTTCTCCTTTGTGTGAAGCCTTCTCCAGCTTTCCACAGCTGCCACCCTTACACAACAACCCCTTCCTCCAACTCACTTCACCCAACTGTGTCTGAACCTTTTGTGTATTTACAGCTGCACAAGTCCCATTAGCCTGCTATTCCTTATCTGCATTTGGGTTTCCCCTCTTAGAGTGCGATGTCCTTATTTGCCCTTCTGCCGAGCACAGCAATGGACAGTTTCCAAGATCCCAAACTGGAGGGCTATGGCAGATATGTTTCATTTAGCGGGCACTCCTCACGGGGAAAAAAAAAAAATGAATGTACTCGAACAGTGAGTGTACCTGCTTTCCTCCACATTTTCCTCCTCCCTGCCTTGGCCCTGAAGAGCTTTGAGTTCAGCAAACTTCTTATTCAGTATTGTCAAATGAAAATGACTGAATACACCTTCAAAGGAAGACTACGAGCCACTTAAATATCACTAATTGTTAAGTCAAAGTGGCTTGGGCTGTGAGTCTGATAACCTGGTTTCTAGTCCAGGTCCTGACTGCATTTAGCTACATGTATCTTGTTTAATAAAGCTTTCTCTTCCTTGGTTTTCTACTCTGTAAATTAGGTGTTTGATTGATTGATATCTTCAATATCCCTGAAAGATCTGAAACTATGAAAGCCATAAACTGGTAATGAATTTTGATTTTACCTTTGAAAGCCTTAAAAATTTCCCTTTAAACACATCATTAGAAAGGGCATAATTGTAAGAGTGGGTAGTACAATAATCTTTGCAATAGATTTGAAAACTGTGGCAAATTCACTGTGCCTTCAAAATATAACAGGATCTGACCACTTTCAATACCCCTATTGCCCCTATGTAGACCAAGCTGCTCTCATCTTTGGACTTTTGCAATAGCTTCCTGACTGATCCTGGCACTTAAAGCTTTCCCTCTTTAATCTATTATCCACACAGTAGCTAGAGCCAGGTACAACATGGGTCACGTAGGTCAGTTCTCTGCTCAGTCTCTTTCATCACACGTCATTAAGGGTAAAAGCCAAATTCACTTTATAACCGATACGGTTTTACATAATCCTGCCCATTGCCTCTTGACTGTTCACCTTCCTTTCTTTTGACTTATCTTCTGCTGTTCTTCAAACATATCAACCATGGTCTTTCCAGAAGTCCTTGGTACCAGCATTTCATGTCTTCTTAGTGTGTTCTTCCTCCAAAAATCCAAATAGCCCCCTTCCTCCTTTCCTCAAAAGTGAAGCATTTTCACATGGAGACCTTTGCTGGTTAGTCTGTACATTTCAATCCTTGTCTTCCACACTGCGCTCTTGACTTTGACTTTGACTCTTTGACTCTTGACAACTTGACTTTGTTCTTCCTCCAAAACACTCGCCAAGTCTTATATACTTATTTATTTATTATGTCCCTCTTCCACTAAGACATTCCCCATATATATATACCACAGAATTTCCTCATTCATACTGTTTGTTATATATATATATATATTTATTTTAAATAATTGCATCATCCTCTAAAAATAAGATCAACTGAATTTTGTCTTTGAAAACTTTTTCTGATTTCTCTAACTGGAAGTCCTGCTTTTACTTCTGTATACACTGTACATCTCTTAAAAAACTTATGCAGTTTCATCTTATATATTTATTAGGTATGTGAGTTATTTACTTCCTTTAAGTTATAAGTTTTTTTTTAAGATTTTATTTATTTATTTAAATATTTTATTTGTTTATTTAACAGATGGAGATCACAAGTAGGCAGAGAGGCAGGCAGAGAGAGAAGAGGAAGCAGGCTCCCTGCTGAGCAGAGAGCTCAATGCGGGGCTCGATCCCAGACCCCTGAACCAAAGGTGGAGGCTTTAACCCACTGAGCCACCCAGGTGCCCAAGATTTTATTTATTTATTTGACAGAGAGAACACAAGTAGGCAGAGAAGCAGACAGAGAGAGGGAGAAGCAGGCTCCCTGCTGACCAGAGAGCCCTATGGGGGCCTCTATGCCAGGACCCTGAGATCATGACCTGAGTTGAAGGTAGAGGCTTAACCCTCTGAGCCACCCAGGCGCTCCTGAGTTATAAGCTTTTGAGGTCATTGGGTAGGTCTGATTTATCTCTGTGTTGGCATGTAATAGGGCCTTAATAATGAGGAATGCCTTAATAATGGATATGGATAGGTTAGTTTATAATAATAATACTATAATCATACTACCATTTAAATTGAAAGGCTTAATTAGAATAAAAGCTCCACAGGGCAGGTAGCTTTGCCTGCATTTTGCACTGTTGTGTCTCCAGCCCCGAGAGTCATGCCTGGAACATACTAGGTTGTCAATATTTGTTGAATAAATGAATGCAAGTGAATTCTCAGAACAACTCCATCAAAAATGAATATGACTTTGTTGAATAACACCCAGCTTGAAGGATTAATGCAAATTGGATCATGTTTGCATTTTGTTTTGAGGATGACAGACAATTTAAGAGACTTCAAAGGATGGATAAGGAAGTCATTTTCCATTATGAAAATAGGAAGAAAATTGAGTATGCTTAGTCTGGAAAAGTGAACTCTATAGCAATAATAATAAAAGAAGACACTCTAGCACAGTTTTAAGTGTATCTTCAAAGCGTTATGTGAATATATATTCATGGTGATAATTACAGAGGCATCATTTTCTGAAAGTATGTAAATGGTGCATTTACCCAGGAGAGAGGGAGCCGTTGCTTTCATTATTCAACCTGGACTAGGAGCTAAATTTAAGCTTATTTTGCAGGGAACAGAAACCATACACTGAGGTACTTAAAAAGTAAGGAAAAAAGGCAGGTGGGTTCCTTGAAGTAGTAGAAAAGGGTTTTAAAGTTGTGATAAATTAGAGATTGTTAAATTCTCCCTGAAATTACCTGCTTCTGAGGCTCTGAGATGTGAAGCTGATTTGGTTAAGAGAAAGTAAGGAAAAGTCAGTTCCGTTATATCTCCCTCCTGTGCTCATTCTTCAGTACAAATTATTGCTTCAGAAATTAAGCAGGGTTGCCTACATTCTCAAACTTAATAGAGATGATAATTAATGACAGTGGGATTTCTTATATGTCTCTGGTTTGATTAGGTATCTAGTTTATAGCCACAAGTTTATTAAGGAATAAATCATAACTTTATTCTCATGTGGATGGATATTTTCCAGGGCATACTACAATGAGCTATAAACGAAGAATTATATGTTTTCCCTGAGGGATTTAGAAAAAAATGTGAGTTTGCTGTTATCATATAATAATAACTAATGTTCACTGAGTAGTTTTATAAATCTTATTCATTTAAGTATCATAACAGTTCCATAAAACAGGTACTATAGTCACGCCCACTTTGAAGATGAGTAAACCAAGGCATAGGGGATTTAAATAATTAGCCCATGGTCACACATGGAATTTAAATAATGGTAAACCCAGGATTTGTGTACAGTGAATTTAGTTCCAGAGTTAGTGCCTTTCCCCACTCTCCACTGAATTTCCCTTTCCTGGCTAATATTTCCCAGTGCATAATAAACATTTCCTTAAATCATACCACTACATTTTCACACAACACTTTTAAAAAGTATTAAGAAGGAACTAGGATTCACTTGTAAAATATTATGGTGGTTTACTTTAAGACGGCATAAACAGTGAACTTGAGAGGATTTTTCTTCAATATATTTGATGCATTTACATTATAAAGTAAGATATTTTTTAGTAATAGTATTTTTTAGAAATAGCAAACCATTATACAATAATTTTAACATTCTTAATCTGGTGGCCTGTTTCGTGTATCTGACTTGGGAAACTGGAGGTGTGTAGGATGTGTGTGTTTGTGTGTGTGTATATATTTCCATGTATTATTCAGTAGCCTAGATAGAGTGGTACTGAGCAGGCATCCCGCCAAGATCTAGTGAGGTTGCACTTAGTACATCTGCTTTTCCTGACACTGAGACAGAGTGTGGAGCACATTCCCATGTCAAAATATGTCTGTTCAGCATTACTAAGCCCACTCCATAGTATTTTAATTGAATTTTTAAAAATATCCTAAAAAGAACTTCTCTTTGCTTCCTCTTACTTAGATAATGGCAGAAAACATCATTTTATTGTTACTTTAGTATGTAGCGGGGATCATTTATGATCCTCGAGGAAGCAGTGTGATGTTGTGAATATCCCATACAATTTCAGAGACAGATAGTTATGGAAATTAACAGGCATTTCTCCATTTCCCAGCTGTATGCATTTGGTCAATTTGCTTAGCACTTTCAAACCTTAGTTTCTCATCTGTAAAATGGGAATTATATGTAAAGACTTATATGTATATAATATCAAACTTACTCTCATGGAAGAGACTGCTTTGGAAAGTCTGAAGAGGAGAAATTTATGCTGCTTAACGTGTGAACAAGAATAATTTCTAGGAAAGTGTAGGACTGAGCAGAGCCATGGAGAATTGTTAATAGGCCTTCTTGGTGCCTCAGATGCAGTTTAAACATTCTCCTGGGCCCTCGGCCCAGCCTACTCATCTTTAAGGGAATTTGATTGAAGTTGCATCTGGATAAGAGTTAACCCCACTACACTACCCTCAAAGTGGGTAGGAATGAATACAGTTACACATGGTCTTCTCTCAGTCCTTTGAGTCTGTTGGTAATCTCAGCAGGACAAGTCCTATCGAGATGCAAGGGAGGATCGTCTATTTCCCACTGATGTCAAAGTCTTCTGGAACAATGGCTCCCAAAGTTTTGAACATTAGAGTCACCAGGGTAACATTAAAAAATCTGATGCCCAGGTCAATTAAATCAGAATCTCTGAGGATAGAACCAACGCATCAGTATTTTAAAATACCAGAGATGATTCTAGACTTCTAGAATGTTGCTTCTTATACTGTAGTGGGCATCACCTGGAGGACTTGTTAAACTACTGGTCGTAGGGCCCTTACTCCAGAGTTTCGGATTTAGTAGGACTGGAAGAAGGGCTGAATGTTTGTATTTCTCAAAGTCCACGAGACCACACTTTGAGAACCACTACTTTAGAACGGTGCTTCTTGAACCTTAAGTGCACAGTAATCATTTGGGAATTTTGTGAAAAATGCAGATTGTGTTTTAGTAGGTCTTGGATGGAGCCAGAGATCCTGCCATTCCTATGATCTGCAGGAGATGCTGATACAGCCCAAAACAAGCTTTAGTCTACCAACTGGTAAGGTTCAATAAGCAACAGCATCATCTGGGTGCTGGTTAGAACTACCCCCAGACCTACTGAATAGGAAATTTCTTTTTAGCAATGATGCACATTGGAATCATTAAAAAAAAAATCGAATTAAAAAATATTGATGCCTAGATTCACTCTTGGAGATTTTTATTTAGTTGGTGTGGGTGTGGCCAAGGTATCAGAATTTAAAAAACAAACAAACAAAACTCCCAGAATGTTGTAATATGCAGCAAAAACTTTGAGACAGTTTTATGCAATAAAATATTATTTTATTTTAGTTTTTTCTTAAAGATTTTATTTATTTATTTGACAGAGAGCGATCACAAGTAGGCATAGAGGCATGCCCAGAGAGAGAGGGAAGCAGGCTCCCTGGTGAGCAGAGAGCCTGATGCCAGGGCTCTATCCCAGGACTCTGAGATCATGACCTGAGAGAAGGCAGAGACTTTAACCCACTGAGCCACCCAGGTGCCCCTACTATTTTAAAGTACACTGTAAATCATTGCTGTCCTTTTATGGAATGTTCCTTGATATTGTATTGTTAAAAAAAAAAAAAAAGCTGGAGACAACAAGTCAAGGGCCCCTCCTGGGTCCACGGCAGACATCACTAAATTCTTTTGCTTTTGCTTTGGTTTTGTTTTGTTTAGACATCACTAAGATTTTACAACAATCATTGTGGCCTAGCCTCAGATGTCTTTTTGAGACCTACTTTGGGGCAGCTACGACGACATGATTGGAGTTCCACACACTGCCATTTGCATGCTTCGTTTTCATTAACACCAAGATATATTGAGGCAGAAGTGTGTTCTAGTTACTACATAATAGAGATGATTCCCATACAATTCCTGCTTTCTAGCTCCTCCTAGAATAGTAGATGAAGTTGAGGTTGAACCTTTATGTAAAATAAAAGTTAATAATGCCAGGCAGTACTGGTACTGCCAAGTGATTAGGAAAAAAAAAAAAAAATCACTGGATTTCAGAGATGGAAGAGATCCCCAAAAGCCATGGTGCTCAGAGAAAGTGGACTTTAAACAGAACCTCAAAGAATAGAAACAAAGTATGTAAGGTAAGATCCGGAGAACTGCATTTCACATAAAGAGGCACAGAATTACCAAGTGGAGAAAGCTCCTTCCATGTTGGGGACAAATTAACTCATCAGTGGGTCTAGTAAAGAAATTACCTGGAGTTATCACAGGACAATATTTCAGAGTGCTTAACTGATACCTAAAGAGGTCTATACTTTATATTTTAGGACATAGGGAACCAATGAATGTTACGGAGCAACTGCAATCGAATGATGGGTGAAATGTATTTTGGAAGAATTTTGTATGTAGGGACAAGAGGAGAAGTGAGCCGAAATAGATTTTAAGGTAGAGAATACTGGTCCTCTTATTTTTCAAATTCTTTTTCCCTCCTCCATTTCTTAAAAAAACAAACAAACAAACAAAAAACTTAACACAGGGGCTCCTGGGTGGCTTAGTGGGTTAAGCCTCTGCCTCCAGCTCGGGTCATGATCCCAGGGTCCTGGGATCAAGCCCCGAATCAGGCTCTCTGCTCAGCGGGGAGCCTGCTTCCCTCTCTCTCTCTCTGCCTGCCTCTCTGCCTACTTGTGATCTCTGTCTGTCAAATAAATAAATAAAATCTTAAAAACAAAACAAAACAAAAAAAAAAACTTACCACATTTATTTCTATAGATCTACTTAATATTTTTGGAATGAAGCAGAAATATAATTTTATTTACATATTTTACCCATAGATATTATATAGTGTCTATGTATATATATGTGTGTGTATATATGCATGTGTGTGTGTATTAATCATGATCAGTAAATATAACATTTGAGTGTCAATGTCCGTATAACTTGAATGGAACTGTAAGTGTTTCCTTGTGGCTTTTTCACTGATTTCCCACTATTTAAATACAATTGTTCATCAGTGTTGTGTGCAGAAATTTTCAAAAGTGCTTTCTTGTTTTGGTAATTAATGATAATGAAGTGCAAAACTTTGGTTGTGCATATTGAAACCATCTCAAGCAAGTTAGCGTGTGTTGTCTGCCTGTAATTTTAACTAAGAGGAACTAAAGGTTTTGTACTTTCTGAGCGGGGAATTTCTGCTCCGCTGACAAATTCCATTTAAGGCTTCCAGATATATTTGTTATAGTTCCATTTTTTTTCTTACTTTCTTTACAACTACTTAGATTATAGTTACTAGAAATTCTCTTTGATCTCTTAAGAACAACAGTATTTTATAGCTTTCCAGCCACCAGAACCTAGGTTTACATCCTAGTCCTTTCTTGGCTGACTTTGTGACCTTGGGAAAACCACATCTTTGAGATTTAGTGCCCTCATCTGTAATGGCGTTTGCAAAGTTCACACATGGAGTTATTTTTTTCCTATTTTATAGACTTAAACCACTATGATTGCAGGTACTAAGTCTGTCTTTTACATCAATGTATTACAAGTGCCTTACACAGTGTCTGGAATATATGCGATGAATTAATGAATAAACTTGACGGGGCACGGTATCAATTTTGGCAACGTCGTGTTTGATGGAAGATTTGTGGAAGATGTAAATCTAAATCCTTTGAAACATGAAAGATTTCTTGGAGGATGTTTCTGCCCTTTGATCTGGAATGACACCTGTGTTGTTCAGAGTTCTTCATGGGGACCATAAGACAAGTCTGATGTGTAAGAAAAATTGCCTGTGGAGAATGAGTGATGACAGGCATTTGCTTTCATTATCGACAGTGACATGCTTCATTTTTCCATCCTTAGGGAAAAAAAAGAGAATCACATTGAATTGACTTGTTAATTATGCAGGTTTTTGAACATCTATGAGGTAATACAGGAAAGGTTCTATGATAATATCAGGTTTCAAAGCCAGAAGCAGGACTTCTGCCAGCGTTAAAGCAACATTTCTACTAGCATTTGTCTAGGACAGGGATCATCATGTTGCTCATTTTCAGTATGTTGAAAATTTACAGGGTTTGCTATTGGCCAATGTTTAGAAGAAAAATTTTTAGTCTCTAAGCGCCAAACCACTCATCAGTTCCATAAGTCAGTGAATTCAGTGGAGAAAATAAATCAGAAAGTTGGGTTATTTGACCAATTGTTTATAAAATAAAGCATCATACTAAAAGCACTGAATCACCGTGGCCTAAAGTATGTTGATTTTTGTGTTGTTTTCATTGTTTTATTTTAAATCCATAGTTGATTTGCTCACTGAATCTTAACTATATAAGATGGAATATGTTGCTTTTTTTTTTTCTTGCCATAACATCTTAAGAAACTTAATGAGATGATGACCCAAGCATCCCTTACACCCCGCCCCTACTGAGAAAGCTCTAGCCATATCAGTAGTGGTATTTTGTACCTCACTTTTATGGTTTAACAAATAGTTAAAAAACGGTATCTTAACTGAGCCTCATAACAAGTCAGTGAAGCATTCAGAGTGGACACGAAGGCTCAACGTGGTTACATTACTTCCAGTCACCAAGGTCACAAAGCTGTTAAATGTTAGAACTATGGCCCATGACTGAGAACTATGTCCTCCAAATTCCGTCCTCATCCGAACCTTGTTTCCTTAAAAGCTAAAGTAGGAACTATCATGTCTTTCCCTTAAATTCTGGAAGGAAAGCTATTTCAGAGAGTTAAATTCAATGACCACAATTATTTAGGTTTCTACTGTGCAATGTACCTTGGATGAAAAAAGGGTATGTCACATTCTTGAAAAATTTGTTTGCTGGGAGATTTAGGCAAACATATAAATATGAAAAAGCAGTGTGGTAAGTGTTGTGTAATGCTGTGGAGTTAGGATGAGGCAGCAGTTAATTTTCCTGAATGAATACTCCATTGTATCATAGTTTATATGGCCACTTTGGTGTTGGAGGAGTTAAGAGCCCAGACTATCTATCTCCTAGTTTGTTGACTACTCTATAAATCATTTTCCAATTGAAAGTGAAGAGGGGGAAGAACTGCCCTTAGTAAATGATAAATAAAGTCGACAAGTAGTATTTTTATGACTAATGAAAACCAGCTGAATGACTTACAAATATTACCATAAATACTGTAATTACAAATGTCATTACAGGAGACTATAGGATTACATGGAAAAATAACCCGATACCAACTAAATTTTAGGTTCAGATTTTTGTAGGATATGAAATTAATCACACTCTCATGAAGTATCTTTATTGAGACCATTTTGATGTGCGGGAAATGGTAATTTTCAAGACAGTGGGATATCGAGCGTACACATTTTATAAACAAATATCTCTATTCTCTTTCAGTATCTTCCACTATAAATTTAACTTGGATTTTTAGTGGGTCCCAAGATGCATGTTTTCCCTTGCCCATTCTGCAGGTTCAACCCAGAATTTGAAAACATGGCTCGGGTCTTTTATACCTGTTCATGATTAGAAGCAATAAGGAGTCCCATCTTTACAACTTGCTTGGGAAGATACTAGATTTACCTATTGTTAAATAAGAATTCATAATGAGATTTATTTCTCCCTCCTTTCACTTTCTTGTCCTCTCTTCCTCTTCTTATCCTCTGTGCCTTCACTGGTTGTCACTGTACATGTTTTCTTTCTTTTTTTTTTTTTTCTAAAGATTTTATTTATTTATTTATTTGACAGAGAGAAATCACAAGTAGACGGAGAGGCAGGCAGAGAGAGAGGAAGGGAAGCAGGCTCCCTGCTGAGCAGAGAGCCCGATGTGGGGCTCGATCCCAGGACCCTGAGATCATGACTCGAGACGAAGGCAGCGGCTTAACCCACTGAGCCACCCAGGCGCCCCTGTACATGTTTTCTGATGTGTTTTGGATAGATTGCTACCTTTTTTGTCACCGTAATTATTTGTGTGGGTAACAGTCAGATAGAAATTAAGTTGGATAAGAACACAGCATTTTTACAAGGTACGTTTTTCAGGTCCAGTATAGTTTCATAAGAGGTCTAATATCTTGACTGTAACAGATTTCCTCAAACTCTGCCTTTCTTCATCATTCCTTCTAAAACCTGCTTCACTGTTCACACACACACCAGCCCCATGTATTCTAGGCTTTCATCCTCTCAAACTTTGTGTCATGTAAATTTTCTGGCTTTCCCTCTAGATTCCATATTTAAATATATTCTACATATGGTAAATATTGTCAGTTTTTTCTTGCATGCTTAATTTCTTGCCTGCTTAATTTTCTTGCAGGCTGGAAATATGACCAAGAAAAGCTATGCATAAGCAAGCTTAAAGAGAAACCGCTGCTAATTCATTTCTTTATTTGGCAAATATTGAATAGCGGCTTGTGAGATGTGGATGCTATGCTAGGCAGTGAGGATAATACTAACAGTTTCCAGGGCCTTTGAGTTGCCCACAGAATAGCAGGAACCACAGGAAGGATTACAGATGAAGGTTTATCCCCCATGGACTACATCTGTTGGCTACATCACTATTTCCCCATTCTAAGCATGACATGTGGCATATACTAACTGCTCAATAGATATTTATGGAAAGAATACCAATTTTTAAAATCAGAGACATTATAGAAATACTTATAAGATAACATATGAAAGTTCAAATGGCTAAGGCTATGGAATCATTCCCTCAATTTTAAGATGACAATTTTCATTCCCTTCTTTGTTCACTTGGTACCCAAAAAAGAAGTTAGGAATTTTTATACCCTGAAATAAAGCCAAGTAGTGAGATACTTATTTTAAAAGTGACATTTTACATGTCCGAATGCTTTCCATGATGCCTGAAAAAAAGCAGGCATTCCATGAATATAATCTTTTTCGTTTTTCCTACCTCATGTGTTACTTTTCTTTCTTTCTCTCCTGCCACTTAAATTTCAGCCTGAGACTGACTGAAATTTTGTCGGTCCTAAAACTTACACAATTTTCCTCATAAAAAACAAATATAGTACGATGAAATGAAAATTAGGTACAAAAGTGAGTAAGATGGGAAAATAAAACACAAAAGGTTAAATTTTAAAAACTAAAAGCTATTACAAAAATGATAAAATCTAGGGAAATAAGATTTTAATTACTTGATGGTTGCTAGTCTATACATTTGTTTTCCATTATTTGTATGTATAATCTTTGAACATCTTTTAATATGGAAACAATCTTGTAATTATTTCCTGAAAAAAATAATTGTCTTTCCTGTAATACAGTTAATCAAAAATTATCCTTTATAATTTTATTTTTATTTTAAAAAGTTTATTTTAGCTTCATAGTTCTTGATTGGTAATATCGTGTACATGTTGAGGATTGTTAAAAAATATGAGAATTTTTGGTTGTATGGTATCAGGACATTTCAAATCCATCACGTACTTCCCCCAGTAAATAAATTGCTAGTGATTTATACATTATTACAATAATGCTGTGTACCCAGTGATCCCATAGCCTCCACTGCATGCAATAACAGTGTTTATGTCTCATGTGACGGGGTGGTTGGCCAGGTAGCTCTGTTGATCTTGTCTTGATTACATATCTGGGGGCCAGCTCTCTGTCTCTTAATCTACACTTGCCTTGGCTGGATTACTGAAGCCACTTTATCATGCTCTAAGTGTCTTACATCCTTTTCCTGGCACCAGTGGGTTAGTCTGTGCATATTCTTCTTAATGCAGTGGCAGAGGAGAAATGAACACGTGGGAATAAATGAGCTCTCTTTCAGACTCAGCTTGCATTTGGTAACATCCTGTTGGCCAGAGCGAGTCACATGGTTGAGCCCTGTCTCCAGGGCTAAGGAAGAATATCCTTCTAGAGCATTGCATGTTTATATGGTGAAGCATATAAATAGAAGGAAAAGTAGAGAACTGAGTGTATAAATGCAATTCATCTACTAGATTTTTTTTTAAACGATTTTATTTATCTATCAGGCAGAGAGGGAGAAGCAGGCCCCCTGCTGAGCAGAGAGCCTGATGTGGGGCTCGATCCCAGGACCCTGGGATCATGACCTGAGCCAAAGGCAGAGGCTTTAACCCACTGAGCCACCCAGGCGCCCCCATCTACTAGATTTTTTAAAAAATAATTTTCTTTCATTAGTTAAAAAAAAAAAAACAACACTGCTCTCTTGAGATATATTTGACATACAAAAGAAAAAAAAACCTTGTACATATTTGATGTGTATAGTTTATTGTGTTTTGATATATGCATACATTCATGAAACCATCCCTACAATCAAGGTAATAAATATACCCATCAATTCCAAAATTTTGTTTGTGCCCCTTTGCTTTTCCTTTTTTTTTTCCCCCGTGAAACACTTAACAAGAGATCTACTCACTTGACATTTTTTTAAGTGCACAATTTAGTGTGTTAACTGTAGGCACCATGTTGTATAGCAGATCACTAGAATTTACACATCTTGTATAACTGAAACTTTACATCCTTTGAATAACAGCTACCCATTTGCCCATCCCTCTAGCTCTTGGCAATCGCCATTCTACTCTCTGCTCTTATGAGTTTAATTATTTTAGATCCATCATGTAAATGGAATAATGCAGTGGAGGGAGTAATTCTTGGACTAGTTGATTTCACTTAGCACAATGTTCTCCTGATTCATCCATGTTATTGCATATGACAAGATTTTCTTTTTTTAAAGTGATGAATAATATTCCATTATATATATGTGTCACATTGTCTTTCTTTACTTATCCATCCATGGACACTTAAATTGTTTGCATATCTTGACTATTGTGAATAATGCTGCAATGAACATAGGAGGGCATGTATGTTCTTGAGATTCTGATTTCAACTTTTTCCATATATTCAAGGGGTGGAATTGCTAGATCATATGGTAGCTCTGTATTTAAATTTTGAGGAACCTCCATACTATTTTCTATATTGGCTGCACCACTGTACATTCCCATCAGTAGTGCACAGAGTTCCCAATTTCCCCACATCCTTGTCAACAATATTTATTTATTTATTTATTTATTTATGGCCATTTGAGCAGGTTTGAGGTGCTATCTCATCATGATTTTAATTTGCATTCCGTCGTGATTAATGATGTTAAAAAACATTTTTCATATACTTAGTGGTCATTTGTATATTGTCTTTGGAGATGTGTCTGTTCAAGTCCTTCACCCATTTTCTAAGTGGGTTATTTGGGGTTTTGCTCTTGAGTTGTAGAAGTTACTTATGTATTTAAGATATTAACACCTTATCAGTTATACAGTTCGCAGATCTTTTTTCCCCATTTTGCAGGTTACCTTTTAATTCAGTTGATTGTTTCTTTTGTTTTGCAGAAGTTTTTAAGTTTGATATAGTCCCACTTGTCTTGTTTTGCTTTTGTTGCCTACACTTCCAGTGTTATATGCCAGAAATCACTGCCAAGACCAATGTCAACAAATTTTTCCCCTCTGTTTTCTCCTAGGAGTTTTATAGTTTCAGGTTTTATGTTTGTATTTTTAATCTATTTTGGGTTATTTTTGTGTACAGTATAAAACAGGAGTCTAATTTCATTCTTTTGGATGTCAATATCTAGGTTTTCTAACACCATTTGCTGAAGAAAGTATCCTTTTCCCTCACTGCCCTCTTCATACCATTTTTTCTGTGTGGTTTGGTGATTGAGTTTTGTATGGATCCCAAGAATACCAACTCCATCATTTTACTTTTCAAAATATAAGAGTTAGATTTACATAAAGGTTTAGAATGTGATATTGCTTTTGGAAAGGACAAGATTGAGAAAAATGCCCAAATATCAGATTTGATGCTTGGACTCTCTTTGGCATATAATGGTAGTCTTCAGCAAATGTTTACTGTGATCCTGAATGTAAATAGAATATATACTCCTCTGTTTATTCTCTTCAGCTTTCCCTTTCTGTTTCTTCCTCTCCCACTCTCTCCTTTTCTCCATTTTATACAGGTGTGGTTTATGTGATGTGATTATTTGCTTGGAGAGCTTACAATCTAGTTGTGGTTAGTACAGGAACATTTTTTTTTAATGAAGAAAATTATAAATTGTGAAAATAGTCCAGTCTAGATTCAGGACAAGGACAGCTTAGGAGTGAGAGAAAGCCCTTGGTATTTGGTGTGTCATTTCAAGCATGACAGTGATTTCAGTATGAAGATATGGGGAGAAGAACATTCCAGTCAGAGAGAGAAAGGATGTAGTAAGCAAAAATACGGGGTTAAAAGTAGGAAGTGGGTGATTAAATTACTAGAAGCAGTAAATAAATATATTAGAAAGAATAGTATCATATAACAGAAATATGTATATATAACTTCTACTATCAGGCTGAGATGTTTTAAGTTTTTAACTTCTTTTTTTTTAATTTTTTATTTTTTATAAACATATATTTTTATCCCCAGGGGTACAGGTCTGTGAATCACCAGGTTTACACACTTCACAGCACTCACCAAAGCACATACCCTCCCCAATGTCCATAATCCCACCCCCTTCTCCCAAACCCCCTCCCCCCAGCAACCCTCAGTTTGTTTTGTGAGATTAAGAGTCACTTATGGTTTGTCTTTTTGTCTTAAAAAAAAAGTACTTTTATTCCAATAAGAAAACCACAGGTTCTGGTAATGTGCCTTTTACGACTCTTACGATCAGTAATATTTATAACATTTATTAAATGTAAGATATGTACATATAACTGGGGTAGAACGTACAGAGACATAGCCTCAAAAGTTTTCATTTTACGGATGGAGATAGATGTGTAAATAAAGGACTATAATACCATGTCCCAAATGCTATTATAGAGATATACCGATGAATTACACAATGATGGGAAAGGAAACAGCCATCTCATAAGGGTTTGGGTAAGACTCATGGTGTGGTTGAATAGTGAAGACAGCTTTTTCAAAAAGAGAGAACAAAAGAAAAGAAACTTTAGCCTCATTAAAGATCAAGGGGAAGTTAGGGAAATGGGGACATTCTATAAAGCTGCTTATGGTGACTGGAGTGAGCAGCAGACGATCAGCTTCCAAATGCTATTTGAAGCCAGATTGCGAAGGGTGCTGAGGGTCAGGATGGAGACCTTGTGTAGTGCCTAGAGGTTGTAAGCAGGGAAATGGCATGATGAGATGTAAGAGGCTTGAATAATGGAGTGGCCAACTTATTACTATGAGTAAGGCCTGAGGCTTTGAGGGTGGGGAGGAAGACTGGAGACGTGGGAGGAATTCTTGTGCACAGCAAAGGACTTCTGTGAGCTAGAACCCGTGTGCTCTAATGAGGATAAATAATAGATAAGGGTATATCATTTGGCACTTTGAATGATTTTAGGAGGCAGATGCAGATGCACAAAAAAGTTTCATTCCAAAGTGTTTACTGATTTTATTATTATTATTTTTTAATGGACTTGCTAAGTCTCCCAAAGCATACCGTCTAAAAGCCATTATCACTTTCTGGTTCATGTATGGCTTTCACAGCTTCTTGCCTTTGTCCCTGCCTGGCTTTAGTAACTTTCACACTCTCCTCAGGTATGAACAGCTTTGGAGTTGCCTTGTTATGACTGTTTCAGCTAAATGGACCAGTGTTCTTAGCATTTGTCCTGGGAAATCTTTAGGTTGGAAAGACGATTTGCACCATTTTGGATTTCATTGTTCTTTCTCATAAGAATTGTCATTGAACTTGATACTTTCTAGTAGTTGCATTTATTTACCATGTGAAAGTACCTTACATTTAGTTGGTACCTTGCAGATTAGCTCTGCTTTCTTTAGCAGTCTCTATCAGTGGGGATTAAGGTTGGCTCTGCATTACACAGACTAAAATAACAAGGCCTTATTTTTCTCACATAAAAACCAGACCTAGGTAATTGAAGCCTGGCCTGGTGCCATTTCCCCACAACGTCCTTAGAGACCCAACTCCTTCCAGCTCACCTGCCACTACTCCCTTGGGGTAGCCCTTGTTTTCATGGTCTCAGACTATCCAGCCTCTCTCCCCCCACCCCGCCCCTCATGCCAGTCTAAACAGCAAAAAGACAGAGGGCTGAGAAGAGGGTAAAAGAAACCTAGAAGCTATCTTTAAGGAAAGAATCTTCAAATGTACAGAGACTTTTCTAACAACATCTCATTGGCCATTACTGAGTCCATAATCACAGCCAGCTGTGTGATACATAGAGAAATGTAGCTAAATATTCTGACTTTGTGAAAAGACAAGAATGGGTATCAGGGGAAATTAAACTTAAAAAGGAAGAAGGAGGACACACAATATTTTAGGCAAATAACCACATGAGAGAGCCAGAAACCTTTATTCAGGTGCAGTTTCATTTGAATTACCTCTCTGAATCTGTTTGTCCTTCTAAAAATTAGGATAATCATTCTGTCTTAAATGTTATGTGGTGTTGGTGGTTGAGGGTCAAATACAATGAGGAATTGATCAGCACTTTGAAAATTAAGTGTTGCACAAAAATACGGTATTTTTTTCTTAAAGTCTTAAGCAATCTTCTGAATATAAATGTAATAGGTATTAGTGAGACAACGTCACTTGTTAGATCAGACCTTATGGTAACCTTATTTGAGAAGCAAAAGAATAATAGATTAATGTCAAAGAGTTCTAATAACCAGAGAACACCCTTCTGTTTATGAAACACTTTCAAGCATATGGTAGTGCACTTGGTTCTTCTGTAAACACGATGCAGTGAGGATTATTATGTTCATTTTACAGATAGGAAAATTAAAGCAGAGGTTAAATGAATGGCTCCCAGCCA
This sequence comes from Mustela nigripes, assembly GCF_022355385.1. NCBI lineage: Eukaryota > Metazoa > Chordata > Mammalia > Carnivora > Mustelidae > Mustela > Mustela nigripes. The sequence continues at coordinate 105,793,703 of NC_081558.1, forward strand.
GGTAGCTTCTGAGTGGTGAGTTTAGAAACTATGTCATCTGCAAATCTCACTTTTTTTTTTTTTTTTTTGGTAATCTGTTGCTGCTTAAATCTTTATGCGTCACGCATCTTGTTTTCCATTTGGCAAAGTTTAGATCTCTAAGATTAGAGTGACAGACATTCAGATATTTATCCCTACTTTATCTGCATATTGTTCATTCTCCTTTCTCCCTAGTATGAATCAAATGCAATTACCAGTCCCTTTCTGTATACATCCATTATTCTCCAGAACCACCTAAAGTCCTGTCCCACCAAAATGTGTTTCTGTGTGTGGCTTACCCAAATTCTGCCCTTTCTCTGAGTGTCAGCCTGGGTCCCATCTTCCATGGGAGACATTTCCTGAATATTTCAGGCCACACAGATCTTCCATTTTCCTGAACTTCTGTAACACAGAGAATATATATAGAATGCATATATTATATTTAATTATAGAAATAAATTATACACTGTATCAGATTATTCCATATGTCTTAGATTTCTCTCCCCAACTAGACTTTAAGGTCTTGTACTTCTTAAGTTATTTCAGTAGCACAAGGACAGTGGTAAGAATATAGGAACAATAAAACCAGTTTAGATTCACATTGAGCCAATAATTCTTGAGCATCTCCTAAGATCTACTCTCAACTTTCATGACAAATAAGGAAACAGGTTCAAAGAGGCAAAGAGACTGGTCTAGTGTCGAGCACATCTAGGAATTAAAATCTGCTCTAGTAAACCTGTGGTCACAGGCTTGATTCTTTACAGCTATCGGATGAACATTTGACTGAAAGCCAAATACTCTGTGTGTATGTGTGTGTGTGTGTTGTTTAGCGTACCATCCCAAGTTGAGAGAAACCAAGAATAAACAGGCATTCCAGGTAGCACTTGGTTGGATTTTCATACATTTTGCACTCAAAGCTAAGAAGATGACCAGAACCGATGGACATTGTATCATCAAAAAAGAGGGATAAGGACTTCCAACTAAACCATATGCAGTTATATGCTATTATGCACGCGGCTGTGCGGTATTTCGTCTGTAGCTGTGTTGTCATCTGTAGAGCCTAAAGGACTACTTTCTTCCCTCATGTAATATGAATTCTTTCATGGAAGGGGCAATGTTTTATGCTTATGCTCATTTTATAATTGCAACAGTAGCAACTGGAGTAGTGCTAGGGAGATCGAATTCATAAAAAATAACATCATTGGAAGAAAAATAGATTATCTTCTTGTTTCTCTTTCTGGTTCTTGAGTATCTTCTCCAAGTAGACATGTAGACTGTTGAATATTTTCAGTGATGGACAACCCAAATACTTAAAGACTACAAGCAGGTTCCCATTTCATCTTGTTGAGTTAAATTGAACAGGTTAATTTTTAATGGTTTTAGTGGTTTTATGCACATTTATATACATATGTGTGTATATATGTGTGTGTGTACATATTCTGAGGTCTAAAATATGTTCATTAGAGCTTAAGCTATCAATTACTGATCCATCTTTAATATATCTACTTTTACATATAAAGGAATTGAACTATAAAAAGAAAAGCTCTCATTCCACCAATGTAGCTAAGAATGAACCAGTGATTTTTATATCTTCTATATTCAAGACAATGCTTAGGACTACGGAGAAAAATCTGAAAGCAAGACACCGTGGGATAAGTTATAAAGAACATATTTTCTAATTACTTATGTCTGCAGTTACATTTTCTACTGTTGAAAATGTTTTGGTTCAAATTATTTGCTTGTTTGAAAAAATCCTATTATACTGTTTGGGTATGTGCTAATTTTGAGAAATAAAACTGTAGGGCCCATTGAGACCTTATAATGGAATGTAACCCCTTTGCTACAGATGAGTTTATGTGATTTACCTGGGGTCACATTGGTGATAAAAGGTGATGCAGAGACAAGAAGCCAGTTTTCATCTCAGTCTCCCTCTCTCTCCCTACTAATTTTAATGCATTGTTTTTAATTCTCAAAAGAGTCATCTTAAGAAGCAGGGTGATTTATTCAAAAGGTCACTGATTTTTCCTCTGTCTTCTTTTTTCCTCTCTAGCCCTCTTCAATCTAATTCCTGTGGGCCTGCGTGTGGTGGCTATCCAAGGGGTGAAAGCCAGCCTTTATGTGGCCATGAATGGTGAAGGCTATCTCTACAGCTCAGTAAGTACTTTGTAAAGCGTGTGTGTGTGTGTGTGTGTGTGTGTGCGTGCGCGCGTGTGTGCTTGTGTGCACACATAACCTGGCATTGAGAGCTAGTGAAGTAACAGTTATTTTAGGGAAGAAAAGTAGAAGTTGAAGTCATTCTTGATTTTCTGACCCAACATGTCTGGAGTTTATTAAGATTTTTACAATTTACGATGTGAAGGATCATCCCTCCTGAGAAAGAGTTAGTTACTTGCTATACTATATAAATTCTTTTCGTCTGGCTTCTACTTCTAGAGGGTATGTCAATCTTTTGAATTTTACCTTTCTGTCTAATTCAAGGGGTAAGGTATTTTTCTTTTCTCCTGTTACATCTCCTTTAAGCAAAGAGGATGGTGTAAGAAGTTAAATTCTTCAGTTTGTCTGGGAGTCTTCTCTGTCTTGTTGGGAAGAAAACTTTCTCAGAATAGGCTGTGTTTCTGTTTTGTATTTAATAAATCTGTTCAGCACTAATACAACAGATTCCTGTCATAACTGGTCACTTCAAAGACAAGGTGAATTTATGGAATGAGCTCTGAGTTAGGGGCTGGATATTTGAGTTTTATTTACATTTCAGTTACTGTTTCTCTTTGGGCAAGTTACCTCCCCACTTTGACTTAACTTCTGGACCTATAACAGAGCGTGTTGGATACCATGTTGTTTAATATCTCTCCTCAACCCTAAAATGACAAAATTAGGTAGCAGCAGTGACTGCATCTTAAGCACCGATATTTTAAAATAGTTAACTCTTGTCTGATGCCTGTCTGACTCTCAAGATAGTAATTTATGCATTGGGAGATTGTGGCTCCACTGAATCTCATGTATTTATATAATTTCTGTTTTCTCAGAAGGGAATTTGCCTATTTGTAGTTCACGAAGAGATATCCTTGAAAATCATGGCTGAAGATTTCCACCCTTACTTTCTATGATCTCAGTAAATAGCATAGTTATCCAGGAAGTTCACTTACGCCTATGAGATTCTAAATTAAATATTAAATAGCTTTAATTAAACTCTTCATATTTAGCTAAATGAATCTCTGCTATACTCTGCTTGCTTTTTAGTGATACATCTGTCGTTCATATTAGGATTTTTAAGTTACTGTTTTATTCCTCATATTCAGATATGCATTTGCATTCGTATACTACATGTGTACATGCTCATTGTTTTCAACCGTTCTATTCAATATAATACAGATAAATACATTTTTGATTAAAACAAAAATGAGCTTTCATTCTTTTTTTATTAATTTTTTAAAATTAACATATAATGTATTATTTGCCCCAGGGGTACAGGTCTGTGAATCGTCAGGCTTACACATTTCACAGCACTCAGCATAGCACATACCCTCCTTAGTGTCCATAACCCAGCCCCCCTCTTCCTACCCCCTCCACTGCAGCTGCGCTCAGTTTGTTTTGTGAGATTAAGAGTCTCTTATGGTTTGTCTCCCTCCCAATCCCATCTTGTTTCATTTTCTGCCCCTATCCCTCACAACCCCCAATCCTGCCTCTCAAATTCTTCCTATCAGAGAGATCATGTGATAATTGTCTTTCTCTGATTGACTTATTTTGATTTTGAGCTTTCATTCTTAATGTGCCATAATTCTCACAGTTCTTTTTTTTTTTTTTCAAAGATTTTATTTATTTATTTGACAGAGAGAGATCACAAGTAGACGGAGAGGCAGGCAGAGAGAGAGAGAGGGAAGCAGAGGGAAGCTCTCTGCTGAGCAGAGAGCCCAATGCGGGACTTGATCCGAGGACCCTGAGATCATGACCTGAGCCGAAGGCAGCAGCTTAACCCACTGAGCCACCCAGGCACCCAATTCTCACAGTTCATAATCTCCACTTCTTGTGAGTCTATATTTTAAAGTAAGAATTTAAATAAGCAAAAAAAAAATGTTGTTTTGAATAATTCCAATTAGTTGAGCTTCAAAAAAAAAAGTTTTTGGGCACCTGGGTGACTCAGTCGGTTAAATGTCTGCCTTAGGCTTAGGTCATGATCTCAGAGTTGTGGGATCAAGCCTCACATCCCACATCTGGGCTTCCTGCTCAGCAGGGAGTCTGCTTCTCCCTCTGCCCCATGTTCACTCACTCTCTCTCTCACTTGCTTTCGAATAAATAGATAAATTTTAAAAAAATCTTTAAAAAAGTTTTTATTTTATTTTATTTTATTTTTTATTAATATATAATATATAATGTATTATTAGCCCCAGGGGTACAGGTCTGTGAATTGCCAGGTTTACACACTTCACAGCACTCACCATAGCACATACCCTCCCCAGTGGCCATAACCCAGCCACCCTCTCTGTCCACCCCCGACCCCGCAACCCTCAGTTTGTTTTGTGAGATTAAGTGTCTCTTGTCTCCCTCCCAATCCCATCTTAAAAAAAAAAAAAAGTTTTGACTATAATACAGACTAAAATATGGGGATGATCTTAGGATAATAACTGACTTAAGGATTTAATCAGTCATCAAGTAAAGAGCTAAAACTAGCAATTATACAAAAACAATGAGTTCAGCCCTCTGGACCAGAGTTCATTTCCAAAGGTTTGGGAAAAAGAAAAGCACAGAAAGTCTGACAACAGTATTGTGGCAGAGAACAATTGTATAGGGTGTGTGTGTGTTGGGGGGTGGGGAGGGCTGGAGAGGGGCACCCTTGTTGGGTGCAATCGCAAAGTTCCTGAGAGGAGCTGGAGTATTCAGTATGAGATAGGTGAACTTCCTACTCTGAAGCATGTTCAGAGATGCATATTTTTTTATGGTTCTTGCTCAGAACTAGGCTTAAAACACAGGAGGCTTGAGCCCTTAGGAGGGGTTTTAAGAAATTCTTGACTAGATAATTTTACTGTGGGTGCTTTTTTGTGAAGGAGTTAATGCCTTAGAATGACAATAATTACCAGATGAGTTACCTGTTTGGGGTCCCCAGATACTCAGTTTTCCCTTTCTCTAAATCAGCTTGCCTTATACCAAGAATTATAATCTTTCCCTGCTTATGGTAGAGGTGACTGGGAACAATTTTCCTTTGATTGTAAGTATGGCATGGCTGACTTAGACATTAGGACTCTTACTTTCAAAATCACCCTCTTTCTGGATAGAACTAATTGGAGGAAGAGCTGATGTTTAATTTAATTAATTAATTGATTGATTAATTTGTTTTTTTAAATGCTGCTTGTTTAGTTAACTACTGCATAGTGCATCATTAGTTTTTGATGTAGGGTTCAGTGATTAATTAGTTGCATGTAACCCCCAGTACTCATTGCAACACCCTCCTTAATACTCGTATACCCATCACCCAGCTACCCCATTCCCCTCCCAACTCCAAAACCCTCATTTTGTTTCCCAGAGTCCATAGTCTCTCATGGTTCATCTCCCTCTCTGATTTCTCCCCCTTCAGTTTTCCCTCCCTTCCCCTATGGCCCTCTGTGCTATTCCTTATGTTCTACATATGAGTGAAACCATATGATGGTTGTCTTTCTCTGCTTGACTTATTTCACCTAGCATAATCCCCTCTAGTTCCATCCCTATCAGTGCAGAGAATGGGTATTCATCTTTTCTGATGGCTGAGTAATATTCCATTGTATATATATATATATGTACACACATCCTCTTTATCCATTCATCTGTTGAAGGGCACCTTGGCTCCTTCCACAGTTTGGCTATTGTTATAACATTGGGGTACAGGTGCCCCTTCTTTTCACTACATCTGTATCTATTTCACTACATCTGTATCAGTAGTGCATTTGCAGGGTCATAGGGAAGCTCTATTTTAACATCTTGAGGAACCCCCATACTGTTTTCCATAGTGGCTGCACAAGTTAACATTCCTACCAACAGTGTAAGAGGGTTCCCCTTTCTCCACATCCTTGCCAACAAGTTGTTGTTTCCTGTCTTGTTAATTTTTGCCCTTCTAACTAGTGTAAGGTGGTATCTCATTGTGGTTTTGAATTGTTCCCTGATGGCTAGTGATGCTGAACATTTTTTTTATGTATCTGTTAGCCATTTGTATGTCTTCCTTGGAGAAGTGTCTGTTTGTGTCTTTTGCCCATTTCTTGGCTGGATTATTTGTTTTTTCAGTGTTGAGTTTGATAAGTTCTTTATAGGTCTTGGATACTAGCCCTTTATCTGTAATGTCATTTGCAAATATCTTCTCCCATTCCATGGGTTGCCTCTTAGTTTGGTTGACTGTTTCTTTTGCTGTACAAAAGCTTTTTATCTTGATGAAGTCCCAAAAGTTCATTTTTCTTTTGTTTCTCTTGCCTTTGGAGACATGTCTTGAAAGAAGTTGCTGTAGCAGATGTCAAAGAGATTACTGCCTATGTTCTCCTCTAGGATTTTGATGGATTCCGTCTCACATTGAGGTCTTTCATGCATTTTGAGTTTATCTTGTGTATGGTGTGAGAGAATGGTCCATTTTCATTCTTATGTATATAGTTGTCCAATTTTCCCAGTACTTATTGAAGTGACTTGTCTTTTTTCCATTTGATTTTTTTTTTCCTGATTTGTCAAAGATTTGTTGACCATAGAGTTGAGGGTCCATTTCTGGAATCTCTATTCTGTTAAATTTTAAATGATTTTAAATGATGGCCATAAGCCTGAAAAGTTTGTTATCAGTCTAGAGAAGGCTGATACTAGGGGACGCAAACCTGAAAGAGGAGAGAGCATCAAGGTTTCATCACTCCTGCAGTACTGTGTGGCATGCCTCAGCAGGAGAGCACCAGTGCAGCCAGGGGCCCTGTGGTGAGTAAAAGCAGCTGTTTACATAGGCTTTATTGAGGTGTTTTTGGTGTATATTAAGGCTTGAATTTTTCTTTTAAAAAGCAGTTTCCTACTTCATGTTAGACAGTATGCTTAGGCATACCAGTGGAGGCCGTAGCCAGTATAGGCCAATGGGGGTTGGCATGTGGCTTGGGGCAAACCCAGCTGGTCATAAAGAAGCTACTTAGAGTCCAAATGGTATCATTTATCTAGTGTCATTCACCTGGTTTGTATTCATTTTTAAAGTAGGAATGAATTCCCTCATGACATCCGATTTCTCCCCCTCACCAGGAGACAGGAAAGAGTGGGAAAGATGAAGTGAATGCTGGGTAGCATAGAGCTAAAATTTTAAGATCCATTCTGAAAAATATGTGTTTTAATAGTGGAGTTTAATTCATGTGCATTTAATAAGATTGCTGATGCATCTGAATTTGTTTTTACCATTGTAGTTTGTATTTTGTTTTTTCTCCCATGTTCTTTTTTTATTCCTTGGTTTGACATTTTTTTTTCTATTCTATTTTTATTCTTCTGCTAGTCTGTAAATGTAGGTTATAATTCTACATCTTTAGTGATTTACCCTTATTTTTCTAACATGCATATGTAAGTATATAGTCTGCTAAATATTTTATTTTGTGTTCATGTCCTCCTTCCCCAAAGGTGGTTGACCTTAGGATGCTACCTTGCCGAGTAAACACCACCATACTTCTTGCCAATTTGATTAATGACACTTTAGAAGAAAATAATATGCATGATTTGTTATTCTTCTATAGCTAATAGTTAAATTCACCAATCTTTATTTTATTTTCTTTTTTTAAGATTTTATGACAGGGAGAGAGAGCGAGAGAGGGAACACAAGCACAGGTGAGCTGGAGAGGGAGAGGGGCAGCCTCTGTGCTGAGTAGGGAGCCCCACATGGGGCTAGATCCCAGGATGTTGGGATCACCACCCCAGCTGAAGGCAGACTGAGCCACCCAGGTGCCCCTAAATTCACCAATCTTTAAAATAACTTCTATGCATATAGTTTTTGGTTTTGTGTGCATATCCAGTTTGGCCCCTCTGAAATTTATTTTTCTTCTGAAAGAAGTCTTTGTTTTGTGTGTGAGGGTTTGTAGGTGGTGAATTCATTTTGTCCTGGTGTCCATGAAAATGCCTTCTTTTCACTTTCACTCTTTAATTATAGTTCAGATAATTTTACAATTCCGGGAGACCTGTACTTTCCCCAGCACTTTGAAAATTATATTCCATTGGTTTCTGACATCTGTTGTTGACTGTGAGAAGTTTGTTGTCAGTTGAATATTTTTCCTTTGTAGGTAACTATATGTAAAAAAAAATTCCTTTTTATGTTTCATGTTTTTCACATCCAACTATATATCTTGTTGTGAATCTATCTTAATTTATCTTGTTAGAAATTCAGAATGTACTTTTAATCCAAAGATTAACATTTCTTCAGTTCTGGAAAATTTTAACTCTTAACCATATACATTTTATTTCTCTATCTTGAAGCTGATAATTCTCAAATGACTTACGATAGAAACTCAAATTCATCTACCTTAGAATTAATGCCAGCTATTTTGTGATTTCAATCACTATGGTTTTCATTTTTGAATCCCAAATGGTTTCTGAGTAATATCCACCTGATCTTGATTGATTTCTTCCTGTTTTTACTATCCGGCTCTTTTTATAAGAGGTTATTAAAGCATTTATCTCTCCGAGCATTCTTATAATACTTCGTCAAACTTCTCTATAAGTTTAATTTCTTTGGTAATGAATTCATGTTTTAATCATTGATTTTTTTGGCAATCGTTTTTACAATTAGGTTGAAATTACCTTAGAATTTAAAATTCGTTCTCCATGTATTTGGATTTTTGGTCTGTAGGAACTCTTTTGTCCCCTCCCCTGCCCCACCTCATGGTCTTCTTCCTCAGAGGTGTGCCCCCACTTTCTAGTTTGTTTTTGTTGTTGTTGTTGCTGTTTTTGCTATCTGGTCTCCAGTGGCCCTAGTTTAGTGTAAGATGTTAGAATCCTTTCAAGGCTCTTATCCTGGGGTAACACGGGGGTTAGGGAGGGGGTCTAGTTCCTCTCATTGGGAGGTGGTGTCTCTCACTAGGTCTTGTCAAAGTAGTATCAGCATTTTTATTTTTGCCCTTTTACAGTTGGAGCAGGAAGACTATCCTAGGTACTAGTGTGACCATGCAGGCTGGCTTCAGTCCCCATCCTGCATAGAGGGATTTTATTCCCATTGACTTGACCAGAGTGGAGCTCTGGGGTGCACAACCAATGTCAGAATGTGGAGCTTGCGGCCCCAGCCTACTCAGTCCTTCATTTCCATTCCACAGGGATGCTTAGCTTGCTTTGAACCTGACTGTGTCATTTAGAACTTACATTTTTATATTTTATTCATCTGTTAGGAGCAGAGTGGGTGCAACATAGTCTAAACTCATGCCTTTTTTCTTTTTTAGTTATAGTAAAAAACACATAAAATTTACCATCATAACCATTTTTAAGTTTTACATTACAGTAGCGTTAACTATATGCACATTGTTGTGCAACAGATTTCTAGACATTTTTCATCTTGCGCAAAACTGTAGTTCTATACCCATAAACAATTCTCCTTTCTCCCCTCCCCTCAGCTTCTGGCAAACACCCTTCTACTTTCGGTTTCTGAGTTTGACTGTTTAGATACCTCATATACGTGAAATCATGTAGCATTTATCTTTTTGTGACTGGCTTATTTTATTTAGTGTAATGTCTTCCAGTTTCATCCATGTTGTAGCATCTGAAAAAATTTCCTTTTTAATTTTTTGAGACACCTCCACATAGTTTCCCATCATTGGCATCGTTTTGTATTCCTAGCAGCGGTGTAGAAGGATTTCAGTGTTTTCCAGATCGTTACCAACACTTGTTATTTCCTCCCTCTCTACCTCCTTTTCTCTCTCCCTCTCTTTTTCTTTCTTTCTTTCCTTCTTTTCTTTTTCTTCCTTTCCTTTCCTTCCCTTCCTGCCTCCCCCCTTCCCCCCTCCCTTCCCACCTTTCTTCCCTCTCTCCTTCCCCCTCTCTTTTCCCTCCCCCTCCCTCCCTTCCTTCCTTCCTTTTTCTTCCTTCCTTCCTTCCTTCCTTCCTTCCTTCCTTTTTCTTTCTTTCTTTCCTCCTTCCTTCCTTCCTTCCTTCCTTCCTTCCTTCCTTTCTTTCTTTCTGTTAGTGGCCCTACTAACAGATACAAGGTGATATTGCATAGTAGTTTTGACTCATACTTCCCTTGGATTAGTGATGATAAGCATACACTTTTCACGTACATGTTGGCCATTTGTATGCCTTTGGAGAATGCCTGTTTAAGTTCTTTGCCCATTTTTAAATGTGTTTTTTGGCTGTTGTAAGTGTTCCTTATATATTAATATGAACTCCTTATCAGATAGATAGTTGGCAAATATTCTTTTCCTATTCTGTAGGTTACTTTTTCACTTTGTCGATTGTTTTCTTCGCTGTGCAGAAACTTTGATGTAATCCCACTTACCTATTTTTACATTTATTGCCTGTGAATTTGGTTTCATACACAACAAATCATATGTAAATTCAATGTCATGAAGATTTTCTCCTATCTTTTTTCTAAGAATTTTATAATTTTAGTGATTACATTTAGGTTTTTAATCCATTTGGAGTTAATTTTGTATCTAGTGTAAGGTAAGGGTCCAATTTTATGTGTTTATTTTTTTGCATACAGATACCCAGTTTTTCCAACACCATATGTCAAAGAGATGATCCTCTCCCCATTGTGCACTCTTGGCACTCTTGTCAAAGATCACTGGACCATATTTGTGAGAGTATATTTCTGAGTTCTCTATTTTGTTTCATTCATATATATGTCTGTCTTTATGCTAGTACTACACTTTTTGATTACTGTAGGTTTGTAAGATGTTTTAAAATGAGGTGGTGTGAGTTCTCCACCCTTTTTTTTTTTTTTTTTAAATCAAAATTGTTTTGACTATTCAGAATCCTGTGAGATTCCATGTGGATTTTAGGAATTTTTCTTCCCCATTTCTGAAAAAAAAAAAAAGTCATTGAGATTTATAGGGATTACTTTGAATCTGAAGGTTGTTTTGGGGAGTATGGATACTTTGGCAATATTAAATCTTTCAGTCCATAAACACAGATGTCATTACATTTATCTGGTTTTTCCTTAATTTCTTTCAACAATGGTTTGTAGTTCTCAGTGTATAATTCTTTTGCCCCCTTGATTAAGTTTATATTTATTATGCCATTTTGAAAGGAAGCCCAAAATAATTTTAATGGTATTAAATGATAATATTTTCTGTGAATTAGAGTAAATAAAAGTTCTAGAAGGCATCACTTTCTCACACAAAAGAAGCTCACAAATGCTAGAAACTTCTGTTCCTGAAACACCTTCTTCAGTAGTTCAGGAAACACTGCTGTGTCACAATCTGTTGAGACAGATTTTCCTACAAATTTTACCTTATTCAGATAGTGCCCTTAATTTAAAAATTTTTGCTATTTCACCAGTTTTAACTAACTTGAATTTTAATATTTTTTGGTATGTCATTCTCTTTGAGGTTTACAAGATTTTGAAAAAGCTTGTAAAATAACCTAAATTTTGTCAAATTATCACAATGCCTAAATTATCACAATGCTTACATTATCAAAATGCTTAAATGCTTAAATGCATTTGCATTTGCATCTTTTCAGCATATACAGAGATGGGGTAGCCTGAATCTCCTCTTTCTACTCTCTATAAATTTCATGGAAGATTGGTACCTTTTTATATTTTTATTAGTTTGAACTGAACCTTGTATACATAAAACAATGACAGATAAGAATTTTTTGATATAAAATTCTAAAGTCAGATTATTTTCAAACTGGAGGTTAAAAATTAGTGATAAGATATTTTAGGTAATTATTATAGAGTCATAGGTGTAATAAAATATATAAAGGTTGAAAGTAATACTACTATAGTTACATTGATGTTGCTATTATATTTGACTTTTTTGTTGTTCTGTACCTGTGTAATTCTTAACTTTCCTTGTAGTTCAATTCAAATCTTACTGATATGTGAACTCTTTCCATTTTCCCATCAGTGAGAATTAGATACTATTTCTGCTTTAGTATCATAGTACTTGGTGTCTGTTTTTCTAGTGGGAAGGAATTGTATCATATCCATCTTTGTCACCTGGGCCATCTATTTCCTCCAGTCACAACATTAAGTACATTCTCTGATGAAGGAAAACCCTCAATGAACTTGTTGAGTTTTAAAGAATTGCCTATTACAAGTATAGATGGAGAAAATTATATATAGCTGGTGAACAGTTAACTATGATTACATTGGTGATCTTGCAGTCCCAGCACAAATGCTCCTTTGCCCTCAAAGTCAGCCTCAGTAAACCTAAATTTCAGTCAATATATATTTATAGAAGCTCTACCACATACTCAAAATTATACTATATAGTGAGCATATTAAAGTGGTTAAAATAGACAGATCCTCATCTTCCTAGAGTTTTTACTTATATCATAATTACCTGTTGCAAGAAGTTTGGGCTAGTACAAAGTTAAAGAGTATAGTCTCCAATACCACCTTCACTTCTAACACCAACTGTTAAGTTTGGGTCAAGGGTGGATCCCAACACCTCTCTTTGGTTTGATAATTTATTGGAAGGAGTTACAGAACTCACTGAAAGCTTTGTAAGTATTATACCTGTGTTTATTACAGGGAAAGCATACAGGGAAGCCAAGGAAAGACATATACAGGCAGAGTATAGGAGACACAAAAGTACCAAATGCAAAGTTTCTGTTGTCTTCTTCCTGTAGAATCAGAATGTGTTTTATCAATATGTGACAGTACACTTGAAATACTGCCAATCAGGAGACTCACCTGAACCTTGGTGTTAATTAAGAGTTTTTACTGAGACTCCATTGTGTAGGATTGATTGAATGATTGCCCATGTGGCTGACCTCAGGTTCCTGGTAGACTGATATGTTGCATGACTCAAAGTGCTAACCCTAAAACATATTGTTTTTCTCTGGCTAACCTAAGGCCCTCAGGCAAACAAATACCAATTTCCATAAGCCAAGGGCAAATGTCACACATATTTTGGGACAAGGTTTAAGTTCTTTACATGTATACACACTGTCTAATTGAAGTGAATGCCATAATTTATTAATATATGACTAGATTCCCCCAGTCACACCCTGTTATAAACAAAATATGTCCTCCCAAAATGCATATGTTGAAGCTCTAATCCTCAGTGTGATGGAATTAGGAGGTGAGGCCTCCTAATTGGGTAATTGGGTTTAGATGATATCATAAGGATGGAGTCCTCGTAATGGGATTAGTATCCTTGGAGAAAGAGGAAAAGAAACCAAACTTTTTCTGCCTTTGAGCACCAAAGTTGATGTCATGTAAGCATACGTGAGATGGCAGCTATCTACAAGCCAGGAGATGAGGCCTCACCAAGAAACAAATCTGATGACACCTTGATCTCAGACTTCCCAGCTTCTAAAACTATGTGAAATAAATGTCTGTTGTTTAAGCCATATAGTCTATGATATTTTATTAGAGCAGAAAAGATACTTCCCTCCTGCCTACCATCTACTTTTTTCCTCCAACATGGAAGAAGGAAATAATGAGAGAAAAGAAATTTATGAGAGTAACATCATCATTTGGGAAGTGAAAACATAACTTAGTGCTTTGGACAACTTGAGAGCCTTGATATTTGAATTTAGGAAATTGCACTTAAAAATAATGCAATTTGAATAGCTTGAGACATGTCTAAGACTTGAACGAGGTTGAAAGTATTTTGTATTTTTTAAAAAAAGATTTATTTATTTATTTTTAGTGTGAGAGAATGAGAGAGCAGGCTTCAGGAGCAGAGGGAGAGGAAGAGAGAATCCCAAGTAGACTCCCTGCTAAGCATGGAGCCCGATGCAGAGCTCGATCTCAGGACCCTGATATCATGACCTGAGCCAAAACCAAGAGTCTGACACTCAACCCTGTGTGCCCCCCCAGACACCCCAGGACTGGGGCTTTTTAAATTAATAGTTTGGTGTTTTTAGCACACATGTCCCTGGCATTTCAGTGATTGATAATGATTAAAATGTTTTAGAAAGATTTGCTTTTCTGAGTATAGTCATTGTTTACTTACTTGATAATGTTTGGCTTTGTATCAATTATCTCTAAAATCAAAATTATTTAGCTTATGAACTATGTTGAGTTTTTTTTTTTCAGTTGAGGAATTAAGGTCAAATCATATGAGTACAAATTCGTATTGTTTAACACTGCCTTAATCCATGTCAATTATATTTGAAACTAAATCAGTGATAAAATGACTCTTTTAAGTCAGTCTTTGTTCTAATACATAAGTAGTATTATAAGCTGTTATGAGAGTAGCTCTACCAGTGGCAGTCATAACATCAATATTAATGGCTGTGCTGGTACAAATAATATAGTTTATTTAGTTTTTATTGTTTCTAAAGGACTTTTAGATTTATATGTAATTTGCACAGCAACTCTGTGGTGAAGGATAGGAACGGACCATTAAATATAGATGAAAAGCTGTGGCTTAGGGAGCTTGTTGACTTAAGTTCATCCTGGTGAGTAACAGAACCCAAATTATTATCTAGGTCGTAACTTCAGAAATTATGAGATTTTGGCAATACCACACTGTCCTTGGCTGTATGTATAATAGATCTTCCCACTGTAGAATGCTTTTTTCAATTCTTAACCGAGTTTTCCTATAAGCAGTCTCATCTGAGCCTTATAATAACAGTGCTATTGCTCCAGAAGGACAAAAGTTACACCTGGGAAGCAGAGTTTATGTGACTAAAATAAGCTCACTCAGTATAGGTGGGGTAGGTCAAGAAAAGGAAATCCTAGTTCCAATATTCATTTTCCAAGGCAACATTGTTTCTCCTATTTGCTATTGAAATATTGAAAGTATCAACAGCAATAATTATAAGAATGAGAGAGGTATTTCTTAATTGCCTCATGTCCTTTTGCACCATTTAAAATTGCATGCCTAAATCTGGTATTTCAGTGAGACCAAATGATGTCAAGATTGTGATAAGGTACTTACTTTATATTGAAAAAGTAAATTAAGAGCTATTGAGAAACATGGGAAGGGTCTTTGAGGAAGAAGAAAAGCAGAGGACCAACACTGAAAGCTATGGGGGAGAATGAGTTTATGCCCACAAGGTGACAATAGGAGAAGTTACCTTTTTATTTTACTTCTCTAATTTCTTTTGCTTCTCACTCTTGTAGATGTCCAAAATTTCCCATTGCTGAGGATCCAATAAAACTTTTCCTAATTTCTGCAAAATAAAATTTCTACAAAAATAACTTCCATATTTTGCACCTTGTTGGGATATTTATCTGTATATTCCCTTTCTTCCTTTTGTTAGAATCACTGGGTTTTGTGCCCTATTTATCCTACTAGATGCAAGCTCCTTGAAGTTAGTGATCAGATCTAATATAGACTAAAATATCCTATAGCACTAAAGGCTACAATTACCATATAAAGGTATCTGTTAAAATCTTGTTGAGTCAGCTGATGGATGCATTTCATGCAGTTAATTCTGAAAATAATTTATTGGGCCTCTGGTGTTACTGGTTTTTGTAATAATTGTGCTGATTATGTCTCTACACACTTTCTAGTCCAGTTAACTGGTTCAACTTTTAATAGGCTTTGAAACATGGCAACTTTGGTAGAGGAGTCATTTTTCATGCTTCTCTCCATTGAGGTCGATATTGTGCTGTAGTTTTGAAAGGTGATGTCGTGTTTTCCTTTCTGTACCAGATACTGCTTATAAAAGAGAGGGAGCTAAGATTGCCAGGGACATCTTCTGGGAGCAGCTTGATCATTGCAGTTCATCTTTCAGTGGAAGATTTCTATTTTATGTTGAAAAGGAATGGCAGATTTTTTAACCAAACATGTGTAGAACAGAGGTACAAAATAATTACCCACTCTAGAATTTCAGTTTCCTCATCAACTGACTTCTTCATGGAATGTTCTAAAATCTGAGGCATACGTAGAACTATTTCTTGGGGCAGGTAATTTCTCAGAAAAGTCCTGAATATTTAAGGAGAGAGAAGAGAGAGAAAGAGGGAAAACTTTAGCCATTAATGCCAAATGGATCATAGAGTTTTGGTTAATGGCACTTGGATAGAGAGAAGTCAAAGGCCAAATCACAAAAGCTTATTTACCAATTAGTTTGTTAAATATTCAGTTTAGGAAATTTACATTTTTTTCTTCCATATACATGTGATTTCCTTGAATTTCATCTTTTTCATCTTTGGTTAATTTTTGGCCATAACACCTAGAAAAAAAATCATTTATTTTGCCTGGTTTTTGTTTTTGTTTTTGTTTTTTTTCCCTCATATATACTAATTAAGTGAACTGAGGTATCCTTTTCAACAATAACAACAACACCAACAATGACAACAACAACAAAAAGAAAAGAAAAAGAAAGAAAGAAAAAAGAAAATATGAAATCTTGCCAGCCCAAGAATCCGGCAGTTGTTGCTTACAAATGTGACATGATTGGTTGTTGTTGGAATTAGGTTGCCTTTCTTTAGAAAGAATAATAGATCATTCGTTTTCCTTTCAGTAAGGATTAACTAATGGTAAGCATTCATTTTTAACTTACTGTGCTTTCAGTATTAATTGATGTTGATTTTATTCTAAGAGTTTATAACTTCTGGAAAATATTAATACTTTAGCTCCAGGGCTAGCCTTAATTATAAAAATTATCATATGTGTTTCAACTTATAGTTTTCATTGAAAAATAAAAGTGGGATTAAGCTTCTAAGAGCCACACTAATGAAGACCTTTCGTTGAATCCTTTGGAAATGATACTAAATTTTGTATTTTTTCCTTTCTGCCTTGCCATTAGGCCAATATGTAGTCATATATCCAAAATTTTTAGATTGCATTTCTTTAGACATTAGCACATTGGGCAGTTTTAAGTAGTATTCAGGAATACAAGCTTTAGAAATAAAACTGAATTTGAATCAGTTCTGTAACGTAGTTTCTTTTCTATCATTGGAGAAATTTCTTAAGCTTCTAGGCTCAGTTTCCTCATACATAAAATGGGGATAATAAAGAAAATGTATGATATATGGGATTATAGCAAGGGTGAAATGAAAGGATATAAGTAAAACCCTAGCACTGTGCATGGTACACAGTGAATGCTCAGTGTTAGCCAGCCCCAGCAGCAGCAGCAGTAGTACATGCTCAGTGTATCCTCAATCAGTTCCTTAGCATCAGTCTGTGATGTTCGTGTAGTATTAATTTTACCCTTAGTTTCAATGGTGATTCTTGGTTTGCCTGAAGTACTTTCTTTAGCTGCTGTGGCCATGGAAGATGAGCTGTAGAGTATTTCTCATGTAATTAGAGCCAATTAGCTTTAGGCCCAAGACTTGACTTTACCTGTTGAAGGAGAGTTGCCTTTTTTTTAAAAAAAAAAAAACTAGATTTAGAACTGAAAGGATAGAAGGACTGCTACCATCCTAAAAGCACAACAGAAATCCTGGATTAGACTGATTCCGGCATTCACAGGACCCGGTGCTTCAGTGAAAAGATGGAGAAACCAGGTCTTTTTCACATCTTTTGAAGCTGCACATGAAGACATACCTGAAGGCAGCCCTACCTGTGACATTTGCACTTTTGTGACTCAATAATTGACTTTCTTGTGTTAACCAGTTTGGGTTACATTTTTTATTTTTAACCAGATAAACTGATAGATGAACCAATTTTCAGAGTAGTCAGACTTTCTGTAAAAGCTCCATATTCTCCACATCATTCTTACTGAGAAATTATCTGGTTGCCTCCTTCCTAAGATTTATGGCTTTACTATGGCTCTCCAGGCCAGCCTGATTCCCAGTAGAGATTTCTTGTCATTATTAGTTCTGCCTTCCCTTGCTTTTCCTTCTCCAAAACCAAAGTGAGAATTATTAATTTCATAAGTTAATGTTTCTTGGTTTGTAATAAAAAAATCCAAAGGTAGAGATCAATTTTTTCCCCCACTCTCCCACTCCCAGCTTGAGCCAGTTTTTCAATCTGGGGGGCTTTCCCTCTTCTAAATATCTCTTTATTTAACTCACTTGGAGGAAAATATACTACATAAGATCAGTCTATAGGCCATGATTTTTATATACTTTAGGGAGGGGAAAGCAAAAGAAATGAGTGCAAAATGTAAAGGGAAAAATCAGTCGATTCTCCATTGAGAATTAGATGGGAGAGAGATGTGATGAAGCATAGCAACAATTTCATTCCTACAGCCTACTGCATTTATGGTACACCTAAAGTTGTTTCTATACCGCAAAATTTAAAAATCTAGTAGTTAAATTGGAGAAGTGGTTTAGCTGCATGGAAATGTATATGTCAAAAGTGACATATTTTAGCCACTTCTAACTAGAAGGAAAGAACTTTATTTTGAGGCCATTGAGAGCGTAAGTCTCCCACAGGGTAACCATATACCCTGGTTCATCCAGGAGAGTTCCAGTTTATGTGTGATGTTTTAGTGTAGTTATTGAGAGTAACCGTTTGACCCTCAAAAGCATCCTGAATTAGGATTGGGTCTGTGATTATGCAATCACCTTACACATGATCCTACATATGACTCAGTGAGTCACATATATTGGTGATACACTGAGGTATCAGTGTATACACAAAATCTCACTGAAAAATTTGATGAAACTATTAATGAAAGAACTCTTAAGTTCACTTGCCTGTATCGCCCAGGTTTTAAGGTTGAGTAAAAGATACCCATAACAGAGGTTTAAGTTTTCTTACATAATCACAAGCCTGGAGATTGACAGTTATGGGTTTTGGTTAATGGACTGGTTCAAGAAGCACATTACAGTCAAGGTATTTATTTATTTATTTTTTAAAAGATTTTCTTTGTTTATTTGAGAGAGAGAGAGACACACAGGGAGAGAGGGAACATAAGCAGGGGGAGTGGAAGAGGGAGAAGGAGGCTCCCACTGATCAGGGAGCCCCATGCGAAGCTCCGTGGGGATCATGACCTGAGCTGAAGGCAGATGCTTGATGACTAAACCCCCAGGCACCCGCAGCCAATGTCTTTAAATGTATTTGACCTTTTCCTCATGGTACAAAATGAGCCCTATAACTCCAGGTAACACACACACACTCTGGGCAGTGGGAAAGGGGCACAGAGAAAGAATGTGTATTTATCAGGAAAGCATACTTTCCTAGAAATTCCAGTAATGAAAGTAAACAATATCCAGTGATGAATATGGAACTGTGTCACATGGTCACCCCTAGATGCAATAAGTATAGGGAAATGTCTGGATTGTTTTTAAATTTTGAGCTGTAGACACTGTAGTAATTATCAAAACAGGGTTCTGATAATATGAAGGGGAAAATGGTAGGTGCTCGGTAAATGCTACACCTGCTCAGTCCTATATTTATATAGGACTTAAGAAAAAGGTAGAGATAAAGAACAAGCGAACAGATTAAAGAGTAGATAGGCATGTGTCATCTCTTCATTAGGTTAAGCTATTTTGCATCTCTGTAAGGAAGCTAAATACAGAAGGGAGGGTTCCTGTAATTTATTCTGTTCTAAATAGATTAGAACTCCCCTGGGATTTGGAGACAAAAGCTTTCTGCTTACCAAGATTTCATGGCAGATAGCTGGATATTTCCTCTCAAATTTCTTTCTATAACTAGGGCAATGAGGAATAAGCATGACTGCCTCAACTTCATTGTTCTATTAGATGGGAAAAGTTCTCTATGGAGCTGTGAAAAGGCACCAGGTAACTGAATGCCACCACCGAGGATATAGCATTGCTTTACAGAGGTGTGTTTGCCTATGGTTTCTTCCTTTCTTTCCTTTTAGAAAGAGAGAGCAGAGAGGGGCAGAGGGAAGAGAATCTTGAGCAGGCTCCATGCCCAGCTCAAAACCCAGAGCGGGACTCTATCTTGCATCCCTGAGGTCATGACCTGACCTGAAATCAAGAGTCGATGCTCAACTGACAGCTGCCTGGGTGCCCCGCCTATGGTTTCAATCTAGCAGTTTCTGAAGATGCAGGGATCAGCAGTTTTTTTCATGCTCCTATTAATCCAGTAGCTTATTACCTATTTATTTAAAGTTGGTAATGGGACACATGTTGTCCTAGGCTCTACAGATAGAATGTGAAGCACTTCTACTATAGTGGAAGACAGCAAGACAGCATGTAAACAAACAACTATGAAAATATTCCATTCAGGATTAGTCCTATGAAGAATATATTTCTGTAATAGACAATAATAGAGGAAACTAGTTTAGACAGGATTTCCATTAAAATGTCTTTAAGGAGAGGATATTCAAGCTAAAATCTAAAGGAGGGGAAGAAAGAATAATCCCTAAACCAGGGGAAGAATGACGCTAGCAGAGGGAGAAATAAATGCAAAACATTCATAGAGACAAAATATTTATCAACCTCTCTGCTTCTGTCTTACCCTTCTATCATAATTCTTGCATCTGAAGTGCTAGATCTTATATGTATTCATTTTCACTTGCTTATCTATTTGATTTAAAATATTTTTACTTGTTATATGCTGAGAACTATTTTGGGTGCTCTAGTTATGACAGAGGAAAAAGACAAACACTGTGCTTTCACACAAAATAAAAGAATGAAACTGTTAAAGGTCATAACAGAAGGAAGAGAGTTTATAGAAACATACTACATGTTGCCTCTTAGCATATTTTCTGAATTTTAAATTTTACATTAACTCTCATTATGAGTTTCTGTTATTGGTAAATCATCCTTGTATTTTAACTTTTACATAAAATACAGGAATATGTTGTATTTTTTAAAATGTGTATGCTATTTAGTGAATGCTTTCTTCATTATTAATACTCCCAAGGGATTTTTAGGAATTTTCTTAGTTATTTCAAATAAGTAAAAAATATATATATTTTTAATTGACATTATCTTAAGAACTTAAAGTATAATTAATAGCGGGTTGCCAAATATATGTAAATTCTAAAAGCTCCATGCCACATATAAATAAGTCAGTCAAAATAGATCATTGACTGAAGTGTAAGAGCTAAAGCCATAGCTGCTTAGAGAAAAGCATTGAACTAAATCATCATGAACCTAGAATAAACAGTAGTTTCATAGATATGACACCAAAACACAAGAAACAAGAGAAAAATAGGTAAGTTTGCTTTCATCATAATTAAAAACATTTGTGCTCTAAGGACGTGGTCAAGGAGGTGAAAAGACAGCCCAAAGAAGGGGACAAAAGTCTGCGTACCAAATATCTGATAAGGAATATGAATCCTGAATGTAGAAAGGACTCTTACAATTAAAAAATAAAGACAGCCTAATTAGAAGTATGCAAAGGGTCTGAATAGACATATTTCCAAAGAAAATATACAAGTCAATAGCCTTATGATAAGATGCTCAACACTGTTAGCTATTAAGGATATATATATGTTTAGATCATAGATTCTATTTTTTTCTTCCTCTTTTTTTTTTTTTTTTAAGATTTTATTTATTAATTTGACAGAGAGAAATCACAAGTAGACGGAGAGGCAGCCAGAGAGAGAGAAAGAGGGAAGCAGGCTCTCCGCTGAGCAGAGAGCCCGATGTGGGACTCAATCCCAGGACCCTGAGATCATGACCTGAGCCGAAGGCAGCGGCTTAACCCACTGAGCCACCCAGGCGCCCTTTCTTCCTCTTTTTGGATCAGTTTAAAAATTTCAATTAAAACGACAAATACCATTTCACACCCTATTTTTTAAAAGACAGGTGAAGCTCTTGGGGGGCCCCATCAGTTGAGCATCCAACTCTTAGTTTCAGCTCAGGTCGTGATCTCAGGGTCCTGAGATTGAGCCCCCATATCAGGCTTCATGCTCAGTTGAGAGTTTGCTTAAGACTTTCTCCCTAGGGACACCTGGGTGGCTCAGTCAGTTAAACATCTGCCTTTGGCTCGGGTCAGGATCCCAGAGTCCTGGGATCCAGCCCCTGAGCAGGGAGCCTAGTTCTCCCTCTCCCTCTGTAGCTCCCTCTGCTAGTGTTCTCACACTCTCTCAAATACATAAATAAAATCTTAAAAAAAAAAAAAGATTCTCCCACTGTCCCTACCCCCAACACTCTCTCAAATAAATAAATAAATCTTTAAAAAATAAAAATTATAAAAAATACAGATAATAGTAAGTGTAGATAATGATATGGAAAAGTTGGAACCCTTATTTATTGCTAGTAAATATTATATATTATATATAATATTATGCAGTCACTTGGGAAATAGTCTGGCAGGTCCTGAAAAGCTTAAACATAGAGTTACCATATAATCCAACAGTTCCACGACTAGCTGTATATCCAAGGAATATGAAAACACAGGTCTGCACAAAACCTTTTGTTTGCTGCAGTCAAATGCTCTACCCCTGAGCTATACCCCCAACCTTTTGTTTGCTAATATTCATAGCGACATTATTCATAATTGCCCAAAGGTAGAAACAATCCAAATGAAGAACTGGTATCTAAATAAGTAGTGGGTAGAGTTGATTGTGGTGGTGATTGTTCAACTCCATGACTATACTAAAATTCATTGAATCATACACTTTGGGCAAATGGTATGTGAATTTTATCTCAATAGTGCTATTATTAAGAAAGCTAATTCTAGTTA
The DNA here is from genome assembly GCF_022355385.1 of Mustela nigripes. Classification (NCBI taxonomy): domain Eukaryota; kingdom Metazoa; phylum Chordata; class Mammalia; order Carnivora; family Mustelidae; genus Mustela; species Mustela nigripes. Next base: position 105,816,289 of record NC_081558.1, read on the forward strand.
AAATAGCAATTGAATCATGGGAGAAGGGGGTGGGATTATGGACATTGGGGAGGGTATGTGCTTTGGTGAGTGCTGTGAAGTGTGTAAACCTGGTGATTCACAGACCTGTACCCCTGGGGATAAAAATATATGTTTATAAAAAATAAAAAATTAAAAGTCAAAAAAAAAAAGTAAATAAGAGTATTTTCCCCCTAATGAATTTAATACACATTAATTGAATTGTATTTTTTATTTGTTTAACGTAACGCAAAGGTGTGAATTTCCTCACTATGGGAGAGGTGTGACACAATTCTAACACTCTGGTGTTGGAGTGTAACATGAATAAAGGAGGGAAGACAGTAGAATCTGAGTTTCCATTGTGAAGCAGTGTCCTACAACTGTAAACCCCACTGATTAACAAAATACTAGTGATGAGAGGAGTTTTTATAATAAAATTAATAATTTTTGGGACCATGGTACTTTATTTTACTTATTGAGCTTGGACATTTAAATTATTATTGCCAGGGCTTTCAAACTTATGCATGTCTGTTAATTAGGTGGTACCTTTTTGTTTAAGTCACAGAATATATTTTTTCTTCCTCTCTTTGGCTCAATTTAGATATGTTTTGTGAGGTATTCTTAAATATCCTGTACCTTAAAATTGTGTCTTGAGGCTACTTAATGGAAAAAGGTATAGAAATATTTTATCTACTTAGCAATGCACATTTTAATTCCTTGCAGCAGACGGTATTACTTCTTAGTACACATTTGGAAATTTCAAATTATGGTTCTGTTTTAAATACAAAAATTTTGAACAAGCTTTAAGTGAAGTTTGAAGCTTGTTAGAATATTTAATGAATTATACATAAAGATACAATTTTTAGAATTATATATTTATTTTTATTTTATGCATATTATGATAGAATCACTCAAAAATCATTTTTAAGGAGCTAAAATAGCACAAAATTGAGGGGCAGCCTATATCTTCTGTTCTCGGGGTAGCCTTTTGTACCTTCTTCATTTTTAGTTATAATAAGCACATCTCAAATTGTAATAGAAGACTGTGTTCTGGAGCATGGCTGTTAATCCAGCTATTATCTCATGGAATTGTTGCAATTATGTTATGATCACTCTTTTCTGTTCATTACAGCATTCATTATGTCTGTTTTCAAGGCCAGTGGCTGGGTCAATCAATATTACTTTCACTCAGTGAATTGGATAAGGTTTCATTCTCAAAAGATTTACCATTTTAAATATGCTGTATCTAGTTAGCCTTGTATAGTTTAATTCAGGCCATCTTAAAAAAAAAAAGAGAGAGAGAGAAAAAGAAAAAATAGAAATGCTCTAAAACAAATACCAAGATGCATTAGAGTTTTAAGAGAGTTGAAAACTTTCAATATAATTTAGACTAAAATAACATTTGGTAATTGATTCCCTGTATAGCCATCCAGTCTCTGCTTGAACCACCCCTAAAGACTTCTCATGCTGTGGTAGAGCATTCTGGTATAGTGTGAACCGTGGCATCAGTCACACTTTCCAATTTCTGTAATTTCTTTCTTGCCGCTGGTTGACTTCAGCTGATTTACTTAATGAGTTCTTCTTTATTATTTTTTTAAAACCTAGTGCACTATATCTACCTTAGAGGAATTTAGAATGATAATAGGTAATACTCTCAGATCACCCAATAAATGCAGCATTTTCTTCTTACCCCCTTATAAATGTCAAGACACTGGCAAGATACAAGATATTTCAGAGCAGTATGTATATTTTTCATCCGAAAAATGGATTATTCTCTAGTTTGATTTTGGTGGAAATATAATGATACTTTTACTTAGTTTCATCCTTCCTATTAATAACCTTCATGGCATCTGTTCTCTGCCCTCTCATTTCTTCCAGATCACCCCTGCAAACTCTGGAAGGGGTCTTTTGTTGCCCCACTATTTTTTATTTCATCATCTTTTTTTTTTTAAGATTTTATTTATTTATTTGACAGACAGAGATCCAAGTAGGCAGAGAGGTAGGCAGAGAGAGAAGAGGAAGCAGACTCCCTGCGGAGCAGAGAGCCTCATGTGGGGCTCGATCCCAGGACTCTGGGATCATGACCTGAGCCGAAGGCAGAGGCTTAACCCACTGAGCTACCCAGGCGCCCCTATTTCATCATCTTAAAGGTAAACTAGCCACTTGCTGCCTTCAAAGCCTTCAGTGAATTCTAATAACCTACACTATCAAATCCAGAATTCTTTGCCCTGCCTTCAGAACCCATTAATGATTTGACTCCTAACATAATTCTCTGGTTTCGCCTACATTTTTATTTCTCTCTATAACATGTTTTCCTTTCCTTTCTTTTTTTTTTTTCTTTCCTTCTTGACTCATTTCATAGATCTCACCTTTTAATGCACTCAGTCCTAATGTCTTTTTCTGCTCTTTTTGCTTATTAATCTCCCATGCCTTCTTTAAGACCCAGTATACTTCCACCATATTGAAACTGAAGAAATCAGTTCTACCTTTCTTTATCTTTCCTTGGCAATTTGTTTGTACTTTTTATAGCTCTTTATTCTGCCTTCGGTTTAGTTGGTACTTTTTTTCTCCAGAACCACACTACCAGCTTCTTGAAGACAAAGCCTGTGTCTGATTTATCCTTGAATTTCCATTTACCAGTTTCCTGCAAACTCTCCTACCCACCACCCACCCGACAACACCTCCTCAGAGGTGATGGATTTGTCTGTTATCACAGTTGCTTTAGCTTCCAGTGTTCTTCAAACACATGAAGAAGCTTTGTGGTCTGACCGAAGCCACTCTTGCAACCATATCAGACTGAATATTTGGGATTTAATCTTAATAAGTGGTTTGTTTCTCCCCTTGTCGTCTAAATCACAGAAGCTTTCTTTCCATCAGCATCTATATTGTGCTCTTCCTTATATTCTCTTCTTTTGCCCTTTGTATATTTTTTATAATCTATTTTATATATTTATGGCTTGTGCTTTTGCTTTAATATGATGTGATAGCCAGAGTTTTTTGCGACATGATAAATGGAAGGAGGCTCTTCAATGTACAAAAAGCAAGCAGTATTTCTATAACTTAAATATACTATTTACCTTATATTTTATGACTTACAAAATGTGTTTGCATCCATTATTTTATTTGATTCTTACCCTGTGAAGTAGGCAAAGGAAAGGAAAATTACACTTATTTTATGGATTAGAAAGTGGAGGTGTTGGGGTTAAAGGGATTTAACTAAGGGCACAAGCTGGTACCAGACCTTGAACTAGTTTTTCCATGCCTATTATAAGGCATTTTCCATTGTATTGTGCTCAGATATTTAAAATTCACATAATTTAATTTCCCAAAGTAATTTACATGCAGTTTCCCCCTAATGCTTTATCAAGTAAAATGGGCTGCTGTAGGTTTAATATTTTAAAGGCCTTATTTGATTTGAACTTTTCTTTGAAGTTTTCAGGTGTCCGTTTTGCCATTAGATCTGTCAGTGTCCCTTACCCTACAGATCAATTTACCATCATACTAGTTTTGAGTGCTCAGGTGATACGCGAGGTAATGTTGTTGAGGCAGTCACAGATCGGCTTCGAAATGTTTTCTGAGTTTCCCCGTACGCCGTTTGAGTGCCTGGTTTTTAACGTGGATGTCGGTGGGGTATAGTTCTTCCTCTTGAAAGTTTTTAATGGTATCTGCTAATTCATCATCCCAGTAGTAATTTAGTGTTCTTATTATAATCTGAAATATGGGTATGGAGTTTAGAGTAGTAGATTATTATAATAAGTATCTCTTTCTTAAGATTTCTTAACTGTATTTCTTGGTCCTCATTCTCAAATCTATATTTATAAAGAGGCTGTGCTTTTGGTGTCTTATTTTTTCTATTTATTTATTTTTACAAAATGAAGAGATATGGGCCAAGTCCCCACTATCTAAGATGTATTGACTGAGAGTGGAAAATGGAGTTGTACAGTCCTTCAGTCTCGGATGAAAAATGCCGAGGGAAGTAACTGGCCACGTTCCAAACTCTTTTCAGAGACTGATCCAGTAGTCCAAAATGGAAAAAGAAGTTAAAAAAAAAAATTCTTCAAAGAGGCATGATTCATCTTGTGTGGCAGTAAATATAACTTTTTGAACACTGTTATTTATTTGACTACTTCACTGGAATCCAAGTGTGTACCTATCTCTGCGAGTCCACTTCTCAAGAACTCTTAAAGCCCAGCCCAGATGCTGCCCCGGACAACCAGCTGTTTGTTGTTGCTTTAATTCTCCATGAATTGAGAGATCCTCCAACTCTACCAGTTCTCTCTCTGTTATCCAGCACCATGCCTACTCTGGCTTTATGTTTGTGGACTCCTAGTTAATAAAAGTGATCAGAGAAGACAATTAGACTAAATCAGTAGCTTTTTTCCCCCTAATATTTACCAAGATTAGAATCCAGGGTTGACTGGGTGGCTCAGCAGGTTAAAGCCTCTGCCTTTGGCTCAGATCATGATCCCAGAGTCCTGGAATGGAGCCCTGCATTGGGCTCTCTGCTTGGCGGGAAGCCTGCTTCCTCCTCTCTCTCTCTCTCTCTCTGCCTGCCTCTCTGCCTGCTTGTGATCTCTGTCTGTCAAATAAATAAATAAAATCTTAAAAAAAAATTAGAATCCCATCTTTGCTGAAACATCTCTAAGATTGAGGATGTAATTACCTGAATTGTCCACTGGAGATGATTGTTAGGATCATCTTTACTTTATTGTGCCTTTTTTGGTCCTGGTTCTGCCACCTGGAGTCACAGGGAATATATATTCATTGCTTAGCTGTGCTTGAAACATGGTTTATGTTCCAGCATGGGTCACTGCATGAAGATCAACTGAGTGTTTCTGTCTCTGTGTGTATGCCATCTCCATCTCAGTCCTTATCCATACCCACACCTGTAAACACTTACCTTCTGTCACACACAATGATATCTGCTACATAGTAAGGGCCTTAAAATGTTTTTTAAAAATTATGATTTATCTCTCACATGACACATTTTCAACCATTTGTTGAATACATTTGAATATTATAGGAAGCCAAAAAAATTTTAAAAATAAATACTATAGGAAGCCATCATGGTTTCCATGAGAACATTCACTGGTTTCAGTTCTTTTACAAGATAATGAATATGACTTATTTATAATAACAAATAAACAATAGAATCATTAAAATCTGTAAATTGAAAGAAACCTAGAAGTCGCATGGTTCAATCTCTCTCTCTTTCTTTTTTTCCCCTTCAGATTAGAAAATAGAACTCTAGACATGGATTGTTTTCATTCCTTCATCATGCAGAGCTCGCTCTTTCATTTATACATATGTCTCCTAAAATGTGAAATTATAATCTGTGCAAGTAATGTAATATTAGTTTCTGCTTTGCTATAGCCCTTGCTGAATTCCAGTTGACTCTCTGGGGCCACCAAGAAACTGTGTATAGTCAGTATGCACTATCAGCAATATGGGGATGGGGAATTAGAATTCATGCACTTGCCACTTAAGAGATATATGTTTAAGAAATTCTCTGATACTACTTTTGTTTACAATATTGGTTAATTCCCACAAAGTGTTTTTTTAAAAGATTTTATTTATTTATTTGACAGAGATCACAAGTAGGCAGAGCAGCAGTTAGAGAGAGGGGGGAAGCAGGCTTCCCACTGAGCAGAGAGCCCGAGGCAGTGCTTGATCCCAGGACCCTGAGATCATGACCTGAGCCGAAGGCAGAGGCTTTAACCCACTGAACCACCCAGGGGCCCCAATTCCCACAAAGTTTTTATGATTATTCTGGTGGTCTACCACAACACTAGCTCATCTGATTTTCTGATATAAAATAAACCTACAGAAATATGTTTTTGCATTGAATTTATACTATACACAATAACAGCTCTGGTCTTTGTTAGGTTTCAGTGGGCAGCCTGAACTAAATGCACTATTAGTTGTAAGATGGTGTTCTCAGCAGAGTTCTCATTATTTGTAATATAGAGAACTTTTCCTTCTATTTGGTAGTCATTTTTGTAAGTCCCAAAGAAAATTCATGCTATTAGAAAAGGTTTTCCTTCACTGGCCTTGGCTACTTAGGCTAATTCTTTTCCCCTACATGGGCCCCGAACCTCTTTTCAATTGAGGTCGCTTTACTTCCTCTGACATTATGTTCCAAACAAATCCCTACTTTGTATTCTCATTTACTCCACTTATCACAAAGCCTTCTGATAGCCCAACCTATATCTAGTTCTTCTTCCTTATATCTATCTACACAAGGCTTTTTTTCTAAAATGTCTCCTCCTTTGCTTCCTTAGCCAAATTTTTGATGGTCAGTGTGATGCTTCTCAGAAAAAGATGATGCCCTTTCTCCATCACTGGTCAGCGAGAACCTCCAACTCCTCTCAGTCAGAGATTAAAGCACATTTTTTATACATATCTGATGAGGTGGTAGCAGTCCATAGATTAAGGCTTTTATAATGGATGAATTTGTGCAGGCGTTCCCAACTTATTTTTCTCCTAACATCTGATAGAAGTTATATTAAAAAAAGTCATCCAAAAAATATTTTCAATTGTGCATTTTTTTATGTTCAAGGCATTTTCATATTTGTAGTGTCACTGGATATACATAAAAACATGAGAGGTTGATCAGACCTGTGTAATTATCACTAATTAGAAATATAGTAAATTGCTCAAAGGTAATCGGGGGTCACTAATACCAGTGCCCGAGCTAAGATTTTCGTACCATACCTAAGCCTCCTTTCTTTCCATTATTTGAAAAATGAATATTCCTTTGCTTGTAGTCATTTAGGATTTCTATTTAAGAATTTTATGTATTTGTTTATTTTTTGAGAGCAGAATATTGTTATGCTATATGTCTGGAAAGGTAACTACCTTGCTGTGAACAGCTAAAAGCTGAGAACGGTCTGCTAGAAGGTGATATGGGAAGGAGACAGAGAAAGGGCAACTCCACCTGTATTTCCGGGAAAGAAAGGAAAAAGAAACAAACGAATAAAATAATCCTCTATCTGCTTAAAAATTTATTTTTTGTATTTAGCTTTTTAAGTTCCTATGAGAAGTCTGTTAACTTTACATTTTTTCTTTGGTGCTCTGTAATGGTGCCCATCCTAAGCACCAAGAGACGGGGTGCCAGAGTGGCAATAGGAAACAGTGTGTTGCACCCTGTGTGAAAAGTGATCCAAGTATTTTATTTCAAGTCACTGGACATCTTTGAGATCTGTGACCATCCATCTGTACTCTTCTTTGTTTTCTTCCATTGCAGTCCTTCTTTCCTCCTTCCTCCTCCCTCCATCCTTCCCTCCCTGTATTCTTTTCTCTCTCTTTTATGTGTCCAACCATTCCTTCTTCCTTTATCTTTTGGATATATTTATTTCGTATGTTTTCATTGAAGATATTCTAGATACAAAGTGAGCTAGATGCTTTGGATACATGTATTACAAAGGATACAAGACTTGTGCTTTCACAGGAGCTTATAGTCTAGCAGGGAAAGTGGGCAGTACAAAAATGATGACATTCAAAGTGGGTTCTTCCAAAGTCCCAGGTATGGAATAAGCAATGCCTCAGTTATTCAAAGTGAAAGACTGGGGTTATGGAATGGAGAGGATGTTCTTGTCCTGGAAATGCAGTTCGAATCACTAAGTCCTACTAATTTGCATCCAGAAAAATTTTGGCCATTGTAACTCAACTTGTCCTAAACTGTATATAAGGTTTTATTATCGTATCACTAAAGTATGGTATATGTGATTATATATATATATATATATATTATATATATATATATACATATATATGTATATATATATATATATATCATACCTTCAATATTAAAAATTATCATGTACAAAGGGAGTTGAGTGTGAAATGAGAAACTGACTATGCCAGTTACATAAAAGTCTTCTGTCCCCTCTCTCCTATGCAGGAGAGCAAATTGGTAGTAAGATTTAAAAAAAAAAAAAAAAAAAAAAAAAAAAGGAAACTTTTTTTAAAAAGAAATATGAGGAACTCTGCTGAGCAGAACTGCTTTATCAAACATACAAGGACTATGCCATATTTGTGTTTATGAATGGAAAGAGAAGGAGGGTAGTAATTTCAGGGAATGATGGAGAGGTTACAGGAGGAGGAGACGAGTGAAGGCAAAGTCAGTGCTTAATGCCCAATAGGGAATGTAGGCAGCTTGAGAAGAAACCTCTTGCATGCACATATGTGTCCAAAAGCCATGGAGGGCTAAGCAGTTATTGTGCAGGATCCCTTCCATATGTGTGCTCTGGTTCTATGGCCCATGCTTTGGGGCCATTTAGTAGGAATAATAACTTTATCCAATTTAACAACCTCTCAATTTCTCATGATATTAAATGATGAATGAAAATTACAATAATAATTATGTTAGTTAATATTTTTGAATGCTGACTACATGTTTGGAATTTATAGTTTTTTTCACTCATTTTTCATAGCAATTGCCTAAATTATGTCCTAGCATTATTTTCCTTGGACAGGTGAGGAAATAAAGATGAAATGATTTACCCAAGACTGCTCACATGGGAGATGAAGCTCTTAACTTTATTAAACACTAATTCCCTAAGAATAAGAAAATGTCAGTTAATATTTACTTACATGGTGCTTGGTAGTTTCAAAGGGCTTTCACATCCACCATTATTTACAAGTCATACAGCACTCCCATGAGGTATATTAAGTCAGGTTTTTTTATCCCATTTTAAGAGATGAAAACATTAAGGCTCAGGGAAACTACCATGCCTAAGAACACATGAGTAATAAGTGAAAAAACTGACATTCCACTTCAGGTCTGTTTATTCCAAAACCTAAGTAGAATCCACTGCACTCTGATATCTGTTCATAATTTAAATGCACATAGACATGTCTAATTTTAGGCAAACTTCCAATCCAGTTGGCTAAAATGTAATCGTTTCTGGTGCTTGGGAATGTACATTTCCGTCTCTTAGTAATTATCTCCTGCATTATACAATCTTCACTGGAGTTGCCAGATAAATGAGATGTCACTGCACTTAGCAAGGATCACTGCTGCTGGCTCTCGATTGGTTTTATCTGTTGCTAGGAGGAGTTGCTGTCTTTCAGCAGCTGCCAGCCAGGCAGGCCTTTCTGAGTGGAACTGAGCCCAGGTTGACAGTAGCTGGAAAAGAAATGTGTCCTAGCCTGGCAAGGACATCCTTCAAGTTGATGTTTTTGTCAACTTGGCTGACAGAATCCCCAATTTCGATGCATTTCATTGCTTTTCACAAAGCCCATTTTTGTCCCTTTTCCTTCTTTTCTCTGCTTAAATTTGTTTAGTTGCTGACAGACCATATTCATGCACTTTACAAAAGAATAAGTAAATTCCAATTAACATCTGAAATGCAGAAGAATTTGGTTCCAGCTCTAGTGGGAGAGTGATATATTGTTTGATTAAAAGAAGTAAGAGCTATTTCCTCTAAATAAGGGTACACATAATTTTCCTGGCAATTACAAAAAAGAGAGTTTAAAATGTTCCCTTTAGGATTTTGAGGAAAGAATGAGAATCGTTCAATTTGAGTGGCTTCCCATGTTTAAAATCCTGTTTATCTGCAACATGCCTGAAGTAAATGCTGAGGAAGGAAGGGCATTGTGTCCTTTTTCCCTCTGCTTTCCTTTCTGTATCATGATCTGTCTGCCTGGAATGTTCTTCACCCTGGTAGTTGACTCTTCTTCACACCTTGAGATCAGGCTCAAAAACCAAACTTGTGACAAAAGTTTCCACGTGTACTTCTGTCACCCCTACATGTTCATTCCCTTCCTTGTGTCTTCCCAATGCTTCATTTACATTCCTATTTGGGGACTTCTGATTATAAGCTATCTTTATAGTCTTTATTTTCTTGAAGAACATTTTTAGTACTACTACTTAGCACCTAGTACTGTGCCTGACCCTAGAAGACAGCCCTCCTTCTACCCCCAACAGCAGCCTAGGAGTCTAGTGGTTAGCTGGCATACATTATGATACATGATTCTCTTCAATCGTTAGGCAGCTCAGTTCAAATTCAGGAGCCTTAAACTCCAGGCTTACAAGAAAATTATTTATCTCTCTAGCTATCTAATCTTTTTTTTTTTTTTAAGATTTTATTTATTTATTTGACAGACAGAGATCACAAGTAGGCAGAGAGGCAGGCAGGCAGACAGAGACAGAGAGAGGGGGAAGTAGGCTTTCCGCTGAGCAGAGAGCCCGATGCGGGGCTTGATCCCAGAACCCTGGGATCATGACCTGAGCCGAAGGCAGAGGCTTTAACCCACTGAGCCACCCAGGCGCACCTAGCTATCTACTCTTTGATCTCTGAAATATATTAACTGCCTTCAGTCACACCCACACTAGAGGAATTTGAGCATTCTCCAATTACAGACTCTGGGAACCGGAGCACAGACTGAACTGGAAGGAACATCAGAGGGTCAGTTGTCCCACATGTTCTTTGACAGATGTGGAAAAGAAAGCCCACAGAAGAGATGTGACTTGCGCGAAGCCACCAGTCAGAGGGCTAGTCGCTGAGCTTCAAACCCTGCTGAGCGTTGAATTATTTGTTTCTCCCTCCCTCCCATGCAATTTTTCTACAAAGCAAGTGTTCTGCTTACATCCTTTTGTCTTTTCCGTAGCACTTACGGAGTTGTCCATTTTGGATTCTCAGTAAATAGTGAAATGAACTGACGTTCCTCTTATGTTTTTCACCAACTTCTTATATTCCCTTCAATACGAAGGGTATGAAAGAGAACACTTAGTTCTGCTTTGACGAGAAATTGGAAGAAGAGTTTGCCCAGTCTCCAATAGAAGATTGGGAAGTGAACTTTTGCTTCTTCATCCCTGTTTCTTTCTCTGTTTCTTACTCTCTTTCCCTCTTCTCAGGATACAGGATCTACCCATATTTTCCAGTAGGTTGAAAGCACAATAATTTAAAATAGTAAGCAGCATGAGCCTTTCTCTTCAACGTGTTCTTCCCCTTCCCTGGAATGCTCTCTCTTCCACTCTACCTGGCCACGTTTTGCTCATCTTCTAGGTCACAGCTTCAGTTTCATCGAGGCCCTCTGTGCCGCCGTATTTTTTTCCTCTGTAGTACTTATGATAATTCTGAAGTTTTTATGTGTTGTTTTATTTAATGTCTGCTTCTCCAACTGGATTCCAAGTTCCACAAAGTCAGAGAAAATTTGTAATGTTTTATACCATTGGATATCCATTCCTGAGCACATGGTATCTAATACATGGAGGGTGCTTAAAATATTTTTATTTAAAAAGTGAATGAATTAAGTCATTATTCTTACTAGTTCTTGTCTGTGTTTTTCTAGTGACTTTTTAATGGGACACTGCACCTTTAGGACCCTACCTGCAAGATAAGGAGAACACTCACTTCCCTGAGACTAGCCCTGGAATGATTCCACTCCATGCCCAGGGATTGCTTTACCTTGTGTAGTCCTAATCTGCTCCCTTCCTGATGTCACGTACCCCTTTCAATTGCTCTGAAGGGTTTTTTTTTTTTTTCATAGTAAAATTTTAGATCTCTGTGTCTTTAGATTTTCAATATCTCATCTAATTTTCCTATGGGTGGTAATTCCACTCCTCATTTTGGTGTGATGCATTTGACATGCCCTCACATGAACTGATTTCTGGATAACCTTAAGAGATTCTTTTTTGTTTTTTTTTTAAAAGATTTTATTTATTTGACAGACAGGGATCCCAAGTAGGCAGAGAGGCAGGCAGAGAGAGAGGGGGGAGCAGGCTCCCTGCTGGGCAGAGAGCCCCATGTGGGGCTCGATTCCAAGACCCTGAGATCATGACCTGAGCCGAAGGCAGAGGCTTAACCCACTGAGCCACCCAGGCGCCTCAACCTTTAGAGATTCTTAACCTTTTTATTCTATGGATTATCTTGGCAGTCTTGTCATTGGATTTCTTTTTCACAGTCACAATGTAATGCATAAAATATAAAATACACAAGATTTAAAAAATATATATATTGAAATATATTTATCTGTAACTCTCACTTCTCTTGACTACCCCTAGAAAATACCTGGTTTGGCCAAAATTGACTGGCCTCATGCACAGTTGGAAGGTGGGCATGGCTGGAAGGTTGGAAGTTTGTTTCCCAAGGTTGTGATGTTGGCTCAACCTGCTTGGGCATCTGTTTTAATGCTGAAAATCAAGCTAAACTCTAAGATTCCTTTCTAACAACTTGATTGTTTAACTTTAACTTTTAATAATGAGCTTCAAGGAGAGCTGTATCACCGAAAATAGACAGATTGGGCTTGAAGTCCATTTCACATGGGTATTTGATGGCACTTAGAGTGGATCATTATCATCCCATAAGTACCTCTGTTGGCAGGTGCTGGGAGGAGAGCAACCGTGCAACAGAATACACATATTTTCCAGCTCAGGACGTTCAGTCCACAGGTACTGGGAACAGTGGTTCTGGTATCTTCCTGGGTCAGTCCTGAGGTAGCAGAGAGGATTGCCTTTGTTTCCCTTGGGCTTTGCTAGAGTTTCCATTGGCTTTTGTGATACAAGAACACAAACCTTTGAGAAAACGGACCTCATCAGGATAGGTAGCTCAATGCATGCATGGAAGAAATAAGTGTTTTTCTCCTCAGTCTGCGTACTCATCAGGGAATGCTTAATTTAATAAGCGTTTATTGAGCATTTATAGTATGTTGACACTGTTAAGACCTTGTTTTAGGAGCTACACCATATGCTGCCGAATGCCTAGAATAAAATAAAGCATAGAGTGTGTTCTTGAGGAATTCTTCTTCTTTTTTTTTTTTTAAAGATTTTATTTATTTGACAGACAGAGATCACAAGTAGGCAGAGAGGCAGGCAGAGAGAGAGAAGAGGGAAGCAGGCTCCCGCTGAGCACAAAGCCCAATGTGGGGCTCGATCCCAGGATCCTGAGATCATGACCTGAGCCAAAGGCAGAGGCTTAACCCACTAAGCCATCCAGGCGCCCCGCTTGAGGAATTCTTACAGACTTATTATATGTTTTCATGTAAGTAATAACAGTGTCCTACATCTATTCTTTCAGTCTTATATTCAAAGGAGGATTGAATTTCCCCATTTTTAATATAATATACATTAGAAGCAGAAACAATCTTAGAAATATTTAAAATACATGAAGAAAAGAGTGGCAAGTATCCTCCAGCACTACAGAAGCGTTCATTTACATACAACCAATCTGTATGATAATCAGAAGCCATTCTCATGCCCGGTTTCTCAGCAACACAAGTTCAGTTTGACTTTACAGGGTGTAGTCAGAAGTGGTATTCTTTTAGCGACACATTTCTTCCTATTGAGGGGAGGAGGAAAGTCTCAGTCTCCTCTAAGTCTGATAATCTCCTCCAGTTTCTTCTGCCTGTCAAAACCATGCTCATCCACAATGCAAGTACCTCTTGGGAAGTATGTTGAATCCTCACCAAGTATAAATATTTATTCCTTCTTTTGTGCTCCCGTCTCCCTTTCATGGTCCTTAATGGTCTTCATTTTTCATTTACCTGTCTCTGGTTAATTATAAATTCCATGAAATCACATGGCAGATGCATTTTTTTTCTCCTTTTTTGCTAAATCATCTAATTTAATACCTTATAAATAGCGGGGTTCAATATATAATAGTTGGGTCATGGGTGTATGAATAAAGAAGTGAACAAAGTTGAAAGAATATGGGTTTTTTATTCACTAAAGATTTTTGGAGTGAGTACTAGGCTGTCATGTGCCATGCATTGTGTTTAGTCTTGTGTATATTTAAGTGGTGAACTTTAATCTGCTGCCGTAGCACTGATAGTCTAAGTTATAGTAATGCTTATAAATGAACTCTCAGTGTTGAAGAATATAGATCAAGAAATGTAGAGATTTACCATTTTGGAGAATGTGTGGAAAAAAATCTGTGGCTCTTAAAAAATTTAACACTCCTGGGGCGCCTGGGTGGCACAGTGGGTTAAGCCTACACCTTCGGCTCAGGTCATGATCCCAGGGTCCTGGGATCGATCCTCACATCGGGCTCTCTGCTCAGCGGGGAGCCTGCTTTCCCCTCTCTCTCTGTCTCCCTCTCTGCTTACTTGTGATCTCTGACTGTCAAATAAATAAAATCTTTTAAAAAAATTTAACAGTCTTTGAAGAATAGAAGAACGATTGGGAAATACAGTAGACATAAAGAATATAGTATGATTCTACTATCAATGCCTAAAAAATATTAGACACATATGAATCATATCAGAACACCACTGCTGAGTTGGGGGGGTCGTGGAGCTTCGGTTTCAGCCTCAAACTGACTCCTTTATGTTCTCACCCAAACCATGTCTTGCTTTAAATTCTCTGTTTTATAATCTATTTTTTCTCCCCCCAAAATGAGTATTTGGTGGATTAATTATTGCAGAGTACTTTGCAAATGGGAGACTACATAAATTCTAAGTGGTGGTGTTGTAGGTGATGTGCCAGTGAAATATTGACCAAAGCCCCTATTCGCTAAAGCCTGCATTGATGTATTAAACTCCTGCTGTAGAACAATACCTCTGAGGAGGCTTACGCATTCATTTCTTTAGACATGTGAATCAGCAATTATAAATAATTATATTGCAGTACTCCATGTGATGCCAGTTAAGAAATCTTTATTGAACAACATGGGATGTGGTCTTTGAGTTTCAATTACTAAAGAATATACTTTTCTCTTCCCTCCTCAAACAAGTTATTGCATCTGGAGCAGACTAGCTGTCCAAAATACTGCTTTTTTTTTTTTTTTTTTACCTTTTAAAAATTCTTGCTTTATAGTGTATTTTCAGAAAAGTGAACGAAACATACCTATTTGTGGACCATGATTGGGGTTGCAGGAAAATTCTAGTCACATAGGTTTCTTTATTATCTTTATTATTATTATAATTATCATTATTTAAAGCAGGCATACCAATTGAGTAATGCAATTGTACTTGATAACGTGCTGGAAGAAGGCATAGTAAAAGATTAGCAATATTCTTTTTTAAAGAAAGTTTAGCAATATTCTTGCTGTTCCAAAAAAAAGCCTAGATAATTAAACTGGCACAAAGCAATTTGAAAGATGTTAGGCTATCTCATTTTGGGGCATTCTGCTGACTACCTGGATTTTTTTTTTTTTTTTTCCTATTTGTTAGCTTGTATGTAAGCCAGTATTCTCTGGGTTTGGGCTAAAAAGGATTCAGGAATAATGATATCCGTGCAAGTGAGATAAGAGGATTAGATTGTACCACTCCAATACTCCATCATATTCTGTTCTCAAATGTAAGGTTAGGACTTTAAAAATCTTTTGTTTGCAAGCTTGAAAGTATCAATTTTGCATAAAAAATTTTAAGAGATTATAAAAGCTTTACACAAAATTATAGGACTTGTGTGCACTAGAGTTGTAAACAGAAATTAATCCATTCATTAATGGAGGCATCTAATGGTCTTTGTATCTATATATCTATATTTTTAAAAGACAAATATTAATCTCTTATGTTTTGAGACTTTGTTTCCTTATGAAATCATGACAATTTTTGAAGATTTGGTTTGAAAGTAGAAAGAAATATCTGTAGTGCAATGTTTTTATAAACCAGACTTGTATTGGAATGGCTGTCAAGTATAAGAATGTTTGTGATAAAAATAATCTATGTACAAACTCTTGATTTTGAGAAATAGTCCAGGGAAGAAATGATTTGATTTGATATGAGATTGTCTATTATTTGAAAAGCAAATTTAGCTTTGCCTTTTAAACTATTCCATCACAACAACCACTCCAGGTTGTTACATTTTGCTGCACTTTCCTATTAAAACACTTGATTAACATGTAATCAATAGTGTTCCTGCTGTGATTATATTCAGCTCCTCTTAGTTGGACAGAAAGTCAGGGGCAAAATGTGGTTCTTAATCGGAACCAACCACCTTTGAATATTCTGTCTTTGAATTCTTCTTACATTTAATAGATTTTCTTTTTTAAGGTCTTACATCTGTTCATGGGTTCTGCAGGAGATATGACATCTAATGTCTGTGTAGTCATACACAGACTATGGTAGGGTGTAGTCATTGTAATATGTAGTCATACACAGATTATGGTAGGGTGAGGCCGGTGGGGGCGGGGCAGGATGCCTGGCATAGAGTTGGCATCAATGGTTATTCAAAAGTCATGATGATCTAGTGGTGTAAATGTTGATCAAATTTTCTTGGTTTCGTGGTCGATAGGTAAATGAACTAAGAGTGAAGACCGATTTCTAGTTCCAGCCCTGACACTGATCCAGGTCAAAAGTGCCATGCATTGCCAGGAGGCTTCAGTCAGGGGTCTCTTGGATCGGCCTGCCCTTGGAAGCCAGAGAGAGTCAATGAGAGCTGGCAAGACAGCAAGGGAACAAGGTGGGGTTCATGCTGCCTTTCTTTGAATACTTTTGAGCCTCAAAGCTCCATGATACATTTACATCTGCATAAACCCTTAGTCTTTGCAGTATATTTAACCTGCTAGACTCCATTGGTATTATTTGAAGAGTCCTATGGACAACATTTTAAGGATCTGTGTACCGAGAAACCAAGCTTCATGATGACTTCCTTATTCTGTGTGCCCAAAGGAACTCTCTTAGCAGGAAAGCAGTTATATTTATGCGGAGATACCGTATTTTATACGGCAGTAGTTACCCAATCTGATTATGTTTCTTTGCCCTTATTCATTTGGAAGATTACTGTTGCTTATCTTATTATTTTGATTAATAGTTGTGAACTTTTACCTGTCCAAATATTTCTCTCTCTAAACTAAAACATGTTCAAAAACCAGGAAGAAGATAAAACAACAACAAAAAACCACTCTGAACATTCAAAAGATAAATTAAGATGTCTTTGTGTAAAATCTTCTGTATCTTGCTTATAAGTGAAGAAATTAATCTGCTGTCATATGATCTGATGTCTGTAGTTCAAACCTAGAATGTTTTGTTTCTTTGTGCAAAAATACAGGAAGCCATATAGAACAGGAAAAAGGGGAAAGAATGACAACAGTCAACTGTGAGTGAGAGCTTTAGAAAACAACTCAATGAAAAGAAAAGAAAGGGCTGCCTGGGTGCCTCAGTGGGTTAAGCCTCTGCCTCCAGCTCAGGTCGTGATCTCAGGGTCCTGGGATCAAGTCCCACATCAGGCTCTCTGCTAGGCAGGGAGCCTGCTCCTTCCTCTCTCTCTACTTGTGATATCTCTCTGTCAAATAAATAAAATCATTTAAAAAAAGAAAAGAAAAGACATCAGGATGTTAAATCCATATTAGAAAAACTTGCGCAGGAAAAGGAGGAAAGTGAATGTATAAAAATCTCCCAGTCTTTAGTTGATCGTACAAAGCTATCCAGCATGTTACCCTCAGAATAGTTCACATCCCTAATGTTTCACTCAACTGAAATTTTCTCTTCAAGATTTCATACATTTGGCACTTTTATTTTTGACATAAGGTCTCCAATTGGTAGCAAACCAAAACAGTAGAATAACCACTAAATCAGACTGGCATGGAGGATGTGGGGATGTAGTGATGGAAAGATATATTGTTTTATTTTAGAAAATTCTTTTAAATTAGGTTGCAGTTTAGCAGTGGAGAGAAGACTGGAACACCCCTGGCACTTACACTTCATTTTCTCTTCTGTTCAAAAATTATAACAAGTGATTTTTCATATAATTTTCTTTTATTTCCCAAGAGAAAGGATTTTTCCTCTTCTTCACCCTGCCTTTATTTTTCCTTTAGAAAACATCACAAGGGCACAGAGTTAAATTAACCAGAGAAAACTTTGATTGACTTATATGAAATCTCCTTCCCCCACTTTAATCTCTGTGTCTCGTTTGTTTATGTATAAGATTTAAGTAAAATTCTGGGAGAACATCTAATCAAAACCACCGCTGAGGAGGTCACTTGTTCAGCTAGTGTAAGTGTGTGTGTGTACATGTATATATATACACATATGTACTCATAAGTACACCTATATATGCTTTTCAGTAGATGGAGAAATAGATTGACTTTACAAACCAGAAAATTAATAGAGAATTTTACAGTATTTTTCTCCATATTTATCTCAGTACATTAGAGATGAGATCAAGTGTATAAATATTTGAGTAATTAATTTTTTCCTTTAATATTCCCATTATCAATATCCCTTACAAAAATTAGAATAGAAGGATGCTGACTTTGAGGTACATATTGTTCTACGTCTGTGACTGTATGATGCCAAATTGATCTATGAATACTGAAAAAAAAATTGGTTGGTATTCTCAATACTGTGCCCAACACAAAGCTACACATTTGAGAAGAAGACACAGGGTTTGGCATTACCTAGCTGGGTCAAATGTGAACAGTGCCAGCCCTTAGAGGGTCACTTATGTCATGCTGAATAGAATTCTGATTTGAACCTATGATAACGAGTGGTTTAAAACTTATTATGGATATAATTAAAATTTAGTTTGAATTTTAGCCATTGTGTATTTTGGTTGGGTGTAGCTGCACATATTTTGAGATTTAACTGAAATCATTATCCACTGCCTTCCTATTTCTACTTAAGTAGAATTTTGAATTGGGTTAGACACATGGTTCTCATGCTACTTTAATACAAATATTGTCAAGTATAGCATGCTTTGCTTTTCTGAGGACTTTGGGAAAATACTTTCTTTTTTTTTTTTTTAATTAAGATTCACAATCTGTTCCTCTGGGAGTTTATTGTCAAAGGTTACATAATTTTGCTATTTTGTCTTAAAACTTGGAAATAATGGATTTCTATGGCTAATTTATTATTTTTTTATTGTGTTACGTTAGTCACCATAAAATACATCATTAGTTTTTGAGGCAGTGTTCCAAGATTCATTGTTTATGTACAACACCCAATTCTCCATGCAGTATGTGCCCTCTACAATACCCACCACCAGGCTCACCCATCCCTCCCCCTCAAAAATACCCTCAGTTTGTTTCTTGGAGTCCACAGTCTCTCATGGTTTGTCTCCCCCTCTGATTTCCCCCAACTCACTTTTCCTTTCCTTCTCCCAATTTTCTCTTATTTCCAAAACTTTCTCACACTTACACCTATTACCTATTACTTATATCTTTTGATCTGTATCAGTAAGCCAGTACTCCCCAGAGTATTTATTTGGAGAAAAAGTCAGATATGTACAGAAATGTTTTGGAGTACTCCCCTGGCTATAGTGATCATTTAAGAAAAAAAAAAAGTGACATAAGAGTTCCAAACACTTATGGTCATAGAACAATTAATAAATTGTTTCACATACTTAGATATTTTCAGGTTTTTTAAACAATCTAATCAATGATACTAAATCCTAGTCAATGATACTAAATCACTAGATGACCTTATAAAAAGCCTCTTATTCATATATAAATAATGTACAGTGCATGGGCTAGGAAAATGATCATTTAAGGCTATTTAGTAAGAGTTAATTGCATTGTATATATATATAGATAAACATATATTCCTACATATATAGACACATATATGTACATAGATGTATGTGTGTACATATATTTGTGTGTGTGTGTATGTAACTTTATAGCTTATCATAGAAGAAGTGATTCAAAGCCCCTCAAATTATTAATATGGGTCCAATCTGTACATAATTTGGTGGAGGCAAAGTCACTTTAATAAAATACAGGATAAGAATCTGTTTGTTTGCTATAGCAAACAGTAGTTTCCAGCTTATCATATGAAGAAATATGTATCACGAAATTGAGATTCAAGATTCAAGTTCTGACCCTGATACCTCTAGCATTTGCAACATGGGCAAATCATTTCTCCTCTGTGAGTCTCTGCTTCTATTCTATGAAACAGGATTCTAATTTTTGCTCTGCCACCTCATTGGGATGTTCTCAAGAGAAAATAAAATAATGACTGTAGAAGCCCTACAATGCTTCCCTTATGTAAATGATGATATAGTTATTGAATGTTCTTGTGCTCAGTAAGTTCTAGGGTGCATTGAAAAATAAAGGGTCCTTACAATTTTTGCAGGCTATCCAGAACTGAGATCAGAACCCTTAGCCACAAATATGCCTAGTATGTCCCCAAATCTTGCACATAATCAGGAAATACCCTGTTATAAGAATATTTATAATTCTGGGACACCTGGGTGGCTCATTCATTAAGTGTTTGCCTTAGGCTCAGGTCATGATCCCAGGTTCCTGGGATCAAGCTGTGTGTTGGGCTCCCTGCTCAGCAGGAAGCCTGCTTCTCCCTCTTCCATTCCCCCTGCTTGTGTTCCCTCTCACACTGTCTCTCTCTCTCTGTAAAATAAATAAATAAATAAAATCTTTTAAAAAAAGGGAATATTTGTAATTCTTTTATAGGACCCCATGATTGATATAGCATGATTTACCTTGTGATACAGGTAATGCGGGCATCATCAGCTGATGTAGTGGTAAGTTTTTCAGGTCGGTCATCTACATAACAAGTCACAGATTTCTTTCCTATGTCGAAGCCATCATTTACAAACCTGTATGGCCTTTGACTTCTTCTATGTATCATAAGACTAGAAATCTGAAAGCATTTTTTTTTAAACCACAGTGTACATTATTTAGTTTGAATATGTATACTTCCTTCCAGAGAGTAGTATTACTGTATAAAAATGAGAAATCACTATTTGGTAATATTCTGAAGAGACTTTTTTGTTTTGTTTTGTTTTAATCGCCGGATATAAGTTGGTAAAATCTTTTAGCAAATGGAAAGTGGTATTCTAACTTGGTATCTGTTGTACACATGTGTTAGGTGTTAACATGTATTATACAGGCATTTTCTTATTTAATCACTGGTGCTATAAATGCTGTGATTAACTCCAGATGAGTATTAATAGATGAGAGGCTGGATTTCTGAAGAGAAAATAAATCTGTCTCAGGTTGCATGGCTAAAAAATGGTAAGACCAAGAGCTGGGCCAATCTGGCTTCAGGAGACTTGCCCTTAATTACATTGAACCTAAGAGTTATCCTCTATGGATACATGTACCTAGCACAACTTTCCTTTCACTATTTTTTTTTAAAGATTTTATTTATTTATTTGACAGACAGAGATCACAAGCAGATAGAGAGGCAAGCAGAGAGAGAGAGAGGAGGAAGCAGGTTCTCAGGATCCCAGGACCCTGAGATCATGACCTGAGCCGAAGGTAGAGGCTTAACCCTCTGAGCCACCCAGACGCCCTCCTTTCACTATTTTTTGTAAAGCTCTTAGCCCTTTTCACTAAAGCCATATTGATGTTAATTGAACATAAAGATATGATGGATAGGCAGAGCAGTCTGGGCAGAGGCTTTGGAATGAGATATTAGAAAAGATCTGGGTCCCAGTCCAAGCTTGCATACACACAGAGTCAGCTTGCAAATATCAGCTGATCTCTTTGAGCTTCAATTTTGTATCCCCAATGGGAAGATGATAAACCAATTCTATGAGATTATTGGAAGTCTGAATGAGGCAATGTCAGCTGTATTATAAAATAAGTTGCTATAACTGGGCCTAATATCTCTTTTTTTAAAAAGTACTGGGTAAATTCTACTTATTTCCATAGTGAAGACGAAACTGATATTTACAGAATATTTAATATGTCCCAAGTGCTTTACTTACACTGTCATACTAACTACAAACCTAGAAATTTAATGTTATTATCCTGATTTTATAGTGAGAAACAGAGGTTACCTCTCACATAATGCCAATATCTGGACTTCTCTTTTCTTCTGTAGGCTGGAGCATGGTCTGTAGTACCCAGTGAGATCCCAGTCTGTGCCGCATGTTGACATGAATGGTCTTGTATTTGCCTGTTTGAATTCTCTACCTGCTTTTCCTTTGTTTGTTTATTTTCCTCCCTATCTTTCTATGGCTGTTCCTTATTCTTCTTACCTTTCTTTAGGCACAAAAAGTTGAGAGGTGCTGTTCTGTCTCTCCTAATCACCAGTCACATTGCTTAATTTGTTTTCTTTATAGCTCTTGTCACTGTGTGAAATTATTTATATATTTATCTAGGCATTGACTGACTCATCTAGTAGATGATAAGCTCCATGAGACCAGGGACCTTTTCTACCTTGTTTGCTCTTGGCCAGCACTCAAAGTTGGCTTGGCACATTAGGTTTACAATCAGTAATTGCTGAATGAATGAATGATGTTCATTTGTTTCTTAAAATCTTTTTTCTTTGTAGGCTGAGGCTCATCAAATCATTTTAAATATAACCTTTAGTTGTTTGAATGTTTATTCATGTTTTCCCTGAATGTCACCTAATTTCTGGCAAGGATTTCTTGGTGCTAATAGGCTTGAGTATTTGGTAAATAATTTGAATCTGTGCTGGTATAGCTAGGGCATTTTATTTTGACATGGGATCTCTTTGGAATCATGATTGATGATTCTCAACCATGATAGAAAGTAAAGCATGTAAGACATAGTATACATGAAAACTCATGAGAGAATTTTGAAAACCATTAAAATGCAAAGACAGTGATTATATTTTGAGTAAACAGTTTTCGGGCAATATTTAAAGTACAGTTCCAAAGGAAAAAATTGTATTTATAAAAATGGTCCAGATCCCTGGATAACAAAGAAAAGCTAGTGTTGGGATAGACTCCCTAACTGGAGATTTTGCCTACTTTGTTACTGAAAACTCATTACTAAAAAAGTTGATTACTAAATAGATGCTTGAGGTCACTTATCATAGCCAGAATCCTAATTATGAAAACTTGATAGTTGAAGAGTCAAGAAATAGGATGGCTATGGATGGAGTTTCAGGCTTTCAGTTAAAAATGCAGAATCACCAATTAAGATAAATACCATTTGGGTTTTGAGCATAAATTTAATCTGGATATCATAAAATATCACATTATAATTTAGTGAAGATACTCTTAAAAAATTTAATCAAAGGAATAAATCAGTTTTTAAAGGGAGATTCATGAATCCCTTGGGATAAAGATTCTCTGTTTTCTGTTTCTCTTAAATGACACACAAATGGTTTATGTAATTGTACTTAAGCTTTGATAATATTTCTGGATAACTAGGTGTAATCTACATTATTGCTATACATTGCTCTGATTCCTTGCTATGAAATATTTTTCTTCTGTTAGGTAATTGTTTGTATTTTGTAAATGATGGATCATTGTTACACAGAATAGTATCATAATTCACAAACTTTCTTCAGTACCCACATTTTCCTTGAAAACTTGTGCCTATAATAAACACCCAAATCCTGAAGCACTTTTGGCAAAAATTTCATTCTAAAGCCTGTTCTTTAACTTATTTCTAGAGATGATAGTGCCTTATTAAATAGTGACTGTCAACTTTACTTTTCCTTGATAACTAGAGTTATTAAATAAAGTTACTCCACCTGGAAGCCCTTTTGGATCAAGCTGAGTAAAGGAATGACCTGTGCTCCCATAAGGTGTTTATTTATATCTTGACATTTATCATTTAGTTTGGAAAATAATACAATATGTTTCTTTCCACTGATCATGAGTTTCTCAAAAGAAAGTGATCCAGATGCCATGTCAACTCTTGTAAACTCAGGTTCTAGCATAGTTCCTGGCACATACTAAGCATTAAATAAGTAGCTGATGAACTTTGAAACCTGGGTGAATAGTTTGTTCTTTTTAGGTCCATTCTTGGAAGCACCTACGGTTTTGGGTTGATTTGCTTCTTTACTCAACAGCCCCCGTCTATTTTGGGGTTAGTGGTTTTACTGCTTTGGCTAGGCTTTTCTCACCTAATCTATTCTCACTTGTGTTAGCTTTCAGATCTTTTCTGATGGTTGCTGCTTCTAATCTTCTTGGATGCAACAGACCAGATAACTAAGCACATTAAAACAATGAGCTAAATTTTACAGACCGTTAACTTCCGAATAACTTCCGAACAAAGCTATGTGCTTAGCATTGTGTTAGGCATCATAATGGTATAAAGACACAGTTCTTCTTCCCTGATTTGGAGAGGCAGTATGTGAAAAGGGAATACAACTGGAGAATGAGATAATATATATATATATATATTCAGTGCTGAATTGTGTTGTACAGATGAGAGTAAAGAAAGTGAGGCTAAGGAAATTGGGCAATAATGGAAGGCTTAAATGATCATGGCTATATGATTAGATCTAAACCTGGAAAGTTTAAGCAAACAGAAGCAGATGAGGTGATTGACAGTATTGAAGTTATTTGGAGGAAAAAGTCTAGTTCAGACAAATATTTATGTTTGGCCATTAATTTTTTATGTTAGCATTACTTTTATTTGTAGATTGCTCTATCACTTAGAACTGGATAGAATGTAAATTTTATATTATTAGAGAGAGTCTAATTTATTAGAGAGAGAGCAAGCGGAGAGAGTCAGTGAGAAAAGGAGAGAGAATCTCAGGCCTGCTCCCCACTGAACCTAGAGCCCAACACAGGGCTCAAACCTAGGGCCTGAGATCACAGCCTGAGTCGAAACCAAGAGTTAGGCACATAACCAACTGAACCACACAGGCACTCTGGATGGAATGTAAATTCTAAAGATATTTTGAAACTTTAGAATGGACGATGTTTTCCATCACAAACACTCACAGATCGTAAAACTTATGTCTCTGCAGTAAGCAGTAATGCCTTTTACATTCCAGGTGTGTGTGTGTCATGGCTCAGCAACATGGATGTAATGCCTTAAAGTTCTCCATAAGTAGCCCAAACCCTCCTTTAGCTTCATGACATAATTATTTGATTGTTTGATGATAAAATGAAGATAATTTTACGAAAAATCAATCTCGAGAGCACACTCAAATGATAATAAAAATTATCCTAAATGTTTTTCAAATATAAAGTATTAAAATTAATAAAATGAATTCTTTCTTCATTTGGCTTTATGACTATGTTCATCCCACCCTCTCATATGTGCCTTTTTGAAGATTGTTTAAAAATTCTGTTTTGGGGGGGGGGAGGAGTCAAGATGGCGGAGAAGTAGCAAGCTGAGACTGCTTCAGCTAGCCGGAGATCAGCTAGAGAGCTTATCTAAAGATTGCAAACACCTGAAAATCCATCGGCAGATCGAAGAGAAGAAGAACAGCAATTCTGGAAACAGAAAATCAACCACTTTCTGAAAGGTAGGACCGGCGGAGAAGTGAATCCAAAGCGACGTGAAGATAGACCCC